>NC_057795.1:113205572-113505572 GCF_018294505.1 Triticum aestivum
GGCCTCGCCGAACGACGAAAACTCGACGCGGGTGGGGGTTGGGGCGGGGGTGGGGGGTGGGGGTGGCGGAGGGACACGGGCGGTGGGTGCCGATGGTCCGGCCGGCGGCCCGTGCGGTGTTCTGTATGGGAAGAATCAGAGACGAGGAAGAAGATGGGTTAGGAGACGTAGGATCTTCATCCAACCGCCTGAAATGGTCGAGAGACAGCTGGGATTTGCATTCTTAATGCGCTCTGGTTCATCATGTGTGGGCACTACGCAACCAACATTTTTTTACCCAAAATCTGCTTGCTCTTCTTTACCATGTTCCTCTTTCGTTCTTCTTTAATATGTACTCTCTCCGTTCCTAAATACAAATCTTTGTATAGATTCCACCATGGACTACATATGGAGCAAAATGAGTGAATCTACACTCTAAAATGTATCTGGATACATCTGTATGTGATCCATAGTGGAAATCTCTACCAAGACTTATATTTTGGAACGGAGGAAGTTTGATAGTAGTACATTATGTTCCTTGTACTGAAGATGAGCAGGGACATTTGCAGTGTAGAGGTCTATATGGTTGGTTGTGATGGACACTTTGAGCCTCTTTGATTCGTAGGATCTTGTAAACATAGGAATAGGATTTGTAGTGGCCTGTCCACTTGAATCCTATAAGAACAGGAAGGAAATGCGGGGAGTTGTGTCGCCTTTGAGAGTTACACTGATATTAATAGTACCGCACCTTCACTTGAAGAGAGCTGGTATCCTAAGCCTTTCTAGCCGTACCGGCAAACTAGCACATATATTTCAGCAAGTTCCACTTTGCTGATTTTATATCTACACTATGATCTGTGTAGCTGCTTTGTGTCGCACTAGCAGTAGTCCACTCTTGAAGCTAAACACTGCAATGACTCACAAAATTGGCACCAAGGCATTGGGTGCCATTCTGGATGCAATGAAACTCATACGCTCCCCACCTGTTGACTCTTGTTCAGAATATGATCCTAATGACTCTTTTTTAAAATTGCCACATATAGAGAGACATCATGGAATTGCATTTCTTTGGGCGCTGTGATTCATCATGAGTGGGCAACCAACATTGTATGCAATGAAGCAGAACCTCAAGAATATGCTTCCTCTTCTGTTCTTTAACATGTTCCTCTTTGTTTATTCTGTATTTAGTACGTACAGTATGTTCCTTGTCAGGAAGGGGCGCAGGGACATCTGTAGTCAATAGCTGATAGAGCTGGCCTGTATGTGATCGATAAGCTTTCAATTACTAGTGGCAATACAACACCATATTTTCAAGCCAGTTCCACTTTCCCGATTTATATATCGTGGTTATGGTGTACCCTTGTTATGTACACTATGATCTGCCTAGTTGTTGTGTGCTCTTGTTATCATGGTTTGGCAATGAACTCTCTATATAGTATATTATGAACCTGTCATCTGCCAGCTATCCTTACTTCTGGAGCCTATTTTTTTGTGTACTTGTGCCAGATTATATAAATGCACGCACCATATTACAGCACACATGAGCTCTCTCATCAGAATCCAATGATAGCACACAAGTGTTTATAGGGGCGCCCCTATATTAGAATATCATCTGCATTACAAAGATAATCTCACAATTATTTATGTTTTCATGGTTCTCACATATTATACGCAATTATAGTGAATATCAGAATCCGCGTCAGAAGAATATTGTGGAACACTGCAATGACTTACAAAATTGGCACCAAGGCATTGAGTGCCATTCTGGAAGCAATGAAACTCATACGCTCCCCACCTGTTGATTCTTGTTCAGAATATCATCCGAATGACTATTCTAACCTCGAGGAGTCAAAGGCAGATGGCATGTCCTGTTCACCCATCAAGGTACCTGTTCTAATTTGGCAAGGTTTTATTGATTGCGCGTATCTTGCATATGTTGTCTTGCATTTCTTCTACTTTGTTGCACCGCCATCTACTTAGTTTACTCATCATATAACTCGAGATGCCATGCCCATCCATTATCAATACATATTCCATCTGTCATCATACCATGTTTTTCCACTCAAATGTCGTTCTTGTGCATCAGACATCAAAAAGGAAGAGGGTGATTGCCGAACCCGAAGGAGCACCAGCAAAGTCCTTGGAAAACGTGGTGGTGCCAGAGAAATGAGACAGTGCCCCACTTATATTGGTTGTACAACCAGTGACACAAAACATAGGACCGACTCCAGTAGACTGTACACATACTTCACTGGCCACACCACTAGCCCCACCACACAGGACCTGCACTCCAGCAAAAGGTATACCGATTTCATTTGCCATAGCACCAGCAGTACCACAGAAAAATCCCACTCCAGCAAAAAGTACAACAAGTCCACCGGTCGAAGACCTATCCCAACTGCAGAGACGGCCAATTCCTGCAGATTGGAACCCCATTCCATTTATTTGTAGTTTAAAAGACAATGCTTTCAATGTTGTTAGGGACTACGTGCATATATTCCCATCATGGGAAGATTATAGTGAAGACAAACACCATTTTCATATCTTCCTGTCCAACTTACGTGTAAGTGATATTATTCATGGTTATTATTTTCCTGTTTTCTGCTGATCGAACACATCAATGATTTACATTACATTGTTGTAACTAGGAGAGGGTCAATCTGGATAGTCATGACGAGCAAAGCTTGCTTGTGCTTTTCAAGGAAGCATTGCAGCAGTATCCGTGTTACCTGAGGAAATCACACTTTGACGGCAAGTCTATAAACGAACTTCCAGTGAAGTCTCCTGTGCTAAATTTAGAAGACATTGAATGGAAAAACCTTGTTATGCACTGGTCTCGTTCCCAAGATGAGGTACTGTCTATGAAATCACATGACAGTTTGAACTTCTACTTTTCTGCATGTGCTTTACAGATCTTTTTTGTAGGAAATCTGCTCAAAGAAGAATTCTGGTTTGAAAAGAACGACAGGATATCGCAAATATGTTGTCCGCTGCTTTGCTGTTGTTAGTACCTGTTGTCCTATATCACTGTACTTGCATACATACCTGGTTCATTATGTGACAGCAGTATGCATGATAGCTTGCTTATCAATTGTTCGCTCCAAATTATCTGATCTGTATGAATGGTTACATTAGTGTAGAATATATCCAATGCCAATGAATTTTTTAGCTCTGCATTGTTCTTGTAAGTACATGTTGTCCTTTATCAGTGTACTTATATTGACAGGTAGTTGTTCATGTACCATCACTCTGCAGCTTATTTTCCTTTGCCCTCCATTTTCTACACATCAGATCTATATTTACTCTTACCATAAGGTTGGTACTGAAGAAGTTTAGCTGTGCATTGCTCTTGGCTTGTGCCTTTTGCCTGTATCGCTGCACATACATTTATAGCTACTTGGTTATGTAGCATCACTCTTCATCTTATCTTAAATATTCTCCATTTTTTCGTATATTATCACATCTATATATACTCTTAACAAAATGTAGAATAAAGGCAATGCTTATGAAGAAGATTATGTGGTAAACTTCTTGAATTGCCCCCCCCCCCGTCAGCATGGACAAGGGCTTTATAGAGCCTGTCTTCACCAGTAATGTAAGTTTGTCCTTATCAAGCCTTCAAACTTTGTTGTGTATATTTGGTTAGGCATGAATGCAACAGTTGTTTATTTTTGGTGTTTGCATCAAATTGCATGTTTAAAGTTTATTATGTACTCCTCCGTTCCTAAATATAAGTCTTTCTAGAGATTTCAATATGCACTACATACGGAACAAAACGAGTGAACCTACACTCTAAACTATGTCTATATACATCCGTATGTAGTTCATATTGAAATCTCTAAAAGACTTATATTTAGGAACAGAGGGAGTAGTTCATAAACAAAAGTTTGTCCTGCTCAATTTAAGTTTTCAGTTGTACAACCAAGTTCCTTCTTCATACCATGTAAATTAAACTATACAGAGCAAGTGATCTTCTTTTGCACTGCATGTATGCTTCTGTTCTTCATCCGTAATCCAGTGGTGTGGTGAACCTACCCACTACAGCACAATGCCATATTCTACAATGTCTTAACTATGAACAATGTCATATCATTCTACTATTATTTAAACCGTCTCTTTATTTGTCAATCTGAAATGGGATAAATTGACAGCACACTAACCATTGATACTTATGAGTTCTTGATCTGTAATCCAGTGGTGTCGTGAAGCTGCCAACTCCTTCACAATGTCATTTCCTGCCATGTCTTGACCTGAACAATACCATATTGTGTTAATGCATTTTAAAACTGTGTCACATTATTCATCAATAAGAAATGTGATGAATTGTCAGCACTGATACTTTTATGTGCAAAACCTGTCATCTGTCTGCTTGTTTATCTTT
The DNA here is from genome assembly GCF_018294505.1 of Triticum aestivum. Taxonomy (NCBI): domain Eukaryota; kingdom Viridiplantae; phylum Streptophyta; class Magnoliopsida; order Poales; family Poaceae; genus Triticum; species Triticum aestivum. The sequence goes on from NC_057795.1 coordinate 113,209,933, forward strand.
CGGAGTGAGGAAGATATAAGTGTTGAACAAGTGCAGTCTCATCATCTTGCTCAGGTGCTTGCGCTGCAGCTCGCCAGCAGGGCTAACCTTTCTTGAACTCTATTGAAGTGTTGTCGGTTTTGTATATTATTTTGTCGGCGTGTTTATTTGCACTGGTGGCGATCTTTGATGCCCAGTGTATGTAATCTGCTGTCTGCTTGTGCTTTATTATCATAGTGGCGAACTTTGATGCCCAGTGGATGTAATATGCCGTAATTTCTTTATTGTATAGTCTAGGTTTTTTCTTATTCACGATGCTGCAGTTATTTTACTGTATATATATCCTGTCTTCGCAGTAAAGCGGCCAAACCGTAAAATTACGGTACATAATCGGGACGTCATGCAATCACGATGTATGATCCGCATCATGGGCCCCGTCAAACTGGCCCACTAGTAGATCCGGGCCTTTAATAGGGTGAGTAACCCCCGACCCTCTTTTCGCAAGAAAACTCAATGGGCTTTTAGGAGGCTAAGAAGTAGGTTGGGCCTGAAACGTGCCGAACAGCTCACGGGCCGGCAGCAGCCCGAATTGGACCCCGGCCCATGATTGTGCGAATCAAATCACGGGCTTTTAACAGGCTAAAATTGGCTCGGTCCTTGTTTGGCCCAATCAGATATCGGCCGCGAGCAGGCCGGATGCAAACCGGGCCGTAGTTAGGCCCAACTATATGACGGGCTTTTAACAGGCCGAAATTAATATAGGGCCAAAATGTTAAACGGGCCCTTAACAGGCCGAAACTAATATCAGGCCAATTTACTAAATGGGCCTTTAGCAAGTGGGCCCAAAAGCATAGCGTCCAATTAACGGGCCGAATCTGATATGGGCCATAATTGAGGCCGAAGCCTCTTAAAGGGCCAGACCTGATCTGGGCCGTGATTTGGCCCAGAACGTGGGAGGCTTCTAATGGGTCAGATCTCATATGGGCCATTATTAGGCCCGGAACGTGGCAGGCCATTAATGGACCGGATCAAATATGGGCCGGCATTTGGCCCAAAACATGGCAGCCAGTTAATGGGCCGGCCTACTAGGGTCCTCAAAATCTTGTCGGCCTACAGCTGGGCCGGCCCATTAGTGTCGGCGAAATCTCGTGGGCCTTTAGCTGGGCCGGCCCATTATGATCCGCAAGAATTTTGTGGGCCTTTACTTGGGCCGGCCCTTTATGGCACACAAAAATCTTGTGGGCCTTTAGCTGGGCCGGCCCATTATGGGCTGCGAAATCTTGTGGGCCTTTAGCTAGGCCAGCCCATTATGGTCCGCAAAATCTCGTGGGCGTTTAGCTGGGCCGGCCCATTATGGTCCGCAAAATCTTGTGGGCCCTTAGTTGGGCCGGCCCATTTAAACTCGATGGGTCGTGCCACGTGTCGATGTATCATAGGCGCCTTCTGTCCAATGAGTGGATGACATCTGGTCCAACAATGAGCTAACACGTGTTTCCTCCAGCCAATGATGATTTTACACGTGGAAAATCCCCATTGGTCGGGGCTGTTAACGGGTTATCGGATCCAAAACCCAACCCGATAGCTTAACAGCATTCCGTTACGGTGGATGCCACATGTCGGTCACCCTTGACGAAAGCACTTCTGTGACACGCGATTTATCGTCATGCAAGTGGACACTTCCGTGATGATAATTTTGGTAATGTCATGGAACACTTCTACGACAGCACAGGTATGACTATCCTGATTCTGTCATAAATTTGTCATGGATGTACATGCATGACAGAAAACGTGACCTACTTTGACAAACACGTATCATCACAGAAGTGTATTTTTTTGTAGTGAATGGACTGAGGAGTGTGAAGCCAGTTTTTAAGAGCTGAAGAAACGTTTGGTTACAGCCCCAGTGTTGATTCTCCCAGACCAACGAAAGGATTATCCAGTGTATTGCGACGCTTCATGTCGAGGACTTGGAGTAGTGCTTATGCAAGAAGGAAGAGTCGTTTCATATGCCTCACGACAGCTCAAACCTCATGAGTTGAATTATGCTACACATGATTTGGATTTAGCAGCTGTAGTGCATGCGCTGAAGACATGGAGACATTTTCTCATCGGAAACCATTGTGAGGTATACACGGATCATAAAAGTTTGAAATATATCTTTGCGCAGAAGGAGTTGAACCTCAGGCAGAGGAGATGGTTGGAGCTCATTAAGGATTATGATATGAAACTGCACTATCATCCCGGAAAGGCCAATGTAGTAGCAGATGCGATGAGTTGCAAGAGTTATGTTAATACGCTCATGACTGGAGGATTACCCAAGGAGTTAGCAGAGGATCTTTGTGAGCTATGTTTGGAAATAGTTCCGAGAGGTTATGTAGCAGCATTGGAAATTCAGTCCACATTGATGGGTAAGATCAGAGAGGCCCAGAAGACTGACAAGGAGATTGCGGAGATAAAGGAAAGGATGGGCAAAGGAAAGGCTAAAGGATTTCGTGGGGATGAGCATGATACCTTATGGTTCGAGGATCATGTATATGTGCCTAATGACCCCGAGATCAGGAAGTTGATTCTGCATGAGGCCCATGATTCGCCCTATTCAATTCACCCAGGAAACACTAAGATGTATCTGGATTTGAAGGAAAGATTCTGGTGGATAGGAATGAAGAAGGATATTGCCGAGTATGTAGCAGTATGTGATGTATGTCAGAGAGTTAAGGCAGAGCATCAGAAGCCAGCTGGATTGCTACAACCATTGCTAATACCGGAATGGAAGTGGGATAAGCTTGGCATGGATTTTATCACTGGATTGCCCAGGACTCGTTCAGGCTATGACTCTATCTGGGTTGTAGTCGACCGTTTGACAAAAGTAGCTCATTTCATCTCGGTGAAGACCACCTATACGAGTGCTAAGTTGGCGAAGATATACATGACCAGGATCGTATGTCTGCATGGAGTTCCGAGGACCATTGTATCGGATAGAGGAACTCAGTTTACCTCAAAGTTTTGGAATCGGTTGCATGAGACTTTGGGTACTAGGCTAGAGTTTAGTACAGCCTTTCATCCACAGACAGATGGACATGCCGAGAGAGTCAGTCAGATTCTGGAGGACATGTTGAGAGCTTGTGCGTTAGATTATGGATCTAGTTGGGACGACAATTTACCATATGCAGAGTTCTCTTATAACAACATCTATCAAGCCAGTTTGAAGATGGCCCCTTTCAAAGCTTTGTACATAAGGAGGTGCAAGACACCGTTATTATGGGATGAAGTTGGAGATCGACAGTTGTTCGGACCAGATTTAATCAAAGATTCCGAGGAGAAGGTTAAGTTGATTCACGACAGACTCAAGGTAGCCCAGTCTAGGCAAAAGAGTTATGCGGATTCTAAACTCAAGGAGACAGTTTACGAAGTCGGAGACAGAGTTTATCTTCGTTTGTCCCCGCTTCGAGGAGGTAAGTGTTTTGGAGTTAAGGGAAAGTTAGTACCACGTTTTGTGGGACCATACCCGAGTTTTGGAACGTATGGGAGAAGTTGCATACAGGCTGGAATTGCCAGAAGGATTGTCAGGAGTTCACGATGTGTTTCACGTTTCCCAGTTGAAGAAGTGCCACGCGGAGATGGCCGATATTCCTCTGAGAGATACAGTGCCACTGGAAGTGATTCAGTTAGATAGTGATTTGACTTATGAGGAGAATCCAGTCAAGATTCTCGAGTTTTCTAGCCGAGTTACTCGCAGCAAGGTTATCAAGTTTTGCAAAGTTCAGTGGAGCCACCATACCAAGGAGGAAGCCACCTGGGAGCGAGAGGAAGACCTTTGTAGAGACCACCCAAACCTTTTTGCTGACCAACCCGAATCTCGAGGGTGAGATTCATCTTAAGGGGGGTAGGTTTGTAACATCCCAATTTTTCAACTTGGATGTTATACATAGATCATCATATGCACATCATATTTATTCTTGCATTTGGTTGAGATCCTAGAAATCTTAAGCAACTCAAGGACCCACGGAGAGAGTTGGAGGTTTCACAAAATTTCATATTTGAATTTATTTCAAATTTGAAGAAAGGATAAATTTGGTTCTATATTTTTTCTCTCCAAATAATTCTAATATTAAAAATAAATGAGACAAGATAATACGACTTCTTCAAAATCACAGAAATATTGGAGAAAGAATTTTAAAATCAAATTATGAATTTTCTGGTATTTTATTTGAATTAGAAAAATGTGCATTTTTTGAAAATTGCATTTTAGGCCAGAAAAATGTTCACTTTGTTCTAAATATTCTGTTGGGCGAGCAGCTCCTGGCCTCTTGTTAGTCCAGCGTCTCCTCCTAGAGTCATGCCGTCAGGGGACGGCAAGTCGCCGACGAGGCAAGAAGCTGGGGGCGAGTAGAGATTGGAAGCGCGCAGCAGAACAGAGGGGAATCGGGGCCTGGGACGACCAAAAATCCTAGGGTGGGCCGGAACACCGTGGGCACCCTGTAGAGATACACACCCGAGCGGTGAACATGCATTTTCGAAACTAATTTAGGAACATTTGGTTGACCAATTAAACAACTCTGTTTTAATAATATCAGATTCATATTTGAACAACTAAGCTTGTTTAGCTTGATGGGTGGAGCAGTGTTATTATGACACGAAGCACGTATTCTGATCGTATAGTGATCATAAAAGGGGGAAACTCTAAGCATATTTTTTTAGCAAAAGATGGTTTCCCCTCCGATTTCTATTAAAGAAACCACCACAGAACCAACACGATCAATTATACCCTAAGCATGATCAATTAAACCGTATTATGGCTGTGCCATGGCAGATTTGAAGCTGCAAATCAGAGAACTGATATTTAGCATCCATTGTTTGCTTCGAACTAAGAACTAAATTCTAAGAGCTGAAAAGAAAGTATAGTAACCAAGTTAAGATCTATTTTCTGGTTGAGATCAAAAAGTTGAGGAGATATGAAGTACCACCTCTCTTGTGGCGCCGTGTAGGCATCGGGGGTGCGATGGCTGTCGGTGGCGTTGAAGCAGATCTGCGATGGTAGACGGGTGCATCGGGGGATAAGTCCCATTGCGGTGGAAGATAAGATCGTGTGAGCGGCCCCGGCAAAGAGGACGACGGCACCGATGAAGCGAGAGGACGCAATGCAAGGCTATTGGTCTATTGCCGTGGATGAGAAACGTCCATCTCTAGCAGTGGACGACGCGGTCTTGGTAGGCGCTCCGACATGGTGGAGGAAGGTGGCGATGGATGTCGTGGAGGACGGCGGCGATGGATGGGGTGGCGGATGGAGGCTGGTGTGGGGATGGGGTGTTCTAGCACAGACGGTGTATGAATGGGAAAATGGAGGGAGAGGTACGGGAAACCATGTTTTTGGGACACGCCTGTCTGAAATATGGGAAAGTTACGAACTTAGGCCCCGTTTAAAATTTGGATGTCTCGTCGGTTGGGGATAGGACGGTAATCTCGCATCTCGCCAATATTTGCCCAGAGCGATTTCGGGCGAGGAGAGGGTGGTTGGCGCCCATGGTTAGCACCCACGGTGTATGAACGGGGCTAACAGGTAGGGCGGTTGTGTCACGTGTGAGTGAAGTTACAAACCTGCCCCTATTGAAAATATTTGCCTACATCGATTTCGGCCGAATCGAGTTTGTTTTGCCCCCACCGTGTATGAATGGGGAATGGAGGGAGAAACAGAGGTCTTTCGGATGAGGTTGAATCAAATGTGTTTTGCCGCCCATGTTTGACGCCCATCATGTCGGAATGGGCTCAAAGGCAGTCGTGTCACGTCTAATTGAAGTTACTAACCTACCCCTATTTAGAGTAGTGGAATTCGGGCCAATGGATTGTCCGTGTAATGGGTAGACAGTAATTTCCATCTCCCAAACACTTGGCTTCGGGCAGCCAACATGGGAGTGGACATTTTGCCGCTTCTTTCGAATGTTGGGACAATAAGCATCCACGTTTACCGTGGCAACTAAATTTGAATCCATTTTTTATTCCTATATGAATCTTTATAAATCATTCTATGTGTTTTTATATATCTTCAAAAGGACGACAAAGATGTATTCCACTGTCATATATGAATATGGTTTACAAATGCCGATACTCAAATTCAGAAGCTAGAATCCAGTTTAAGGTGAATTCGAATATTTGGAACACTTCATGTCCAACTCAAATGTCACACGCAGCATAATGTATACTCCCATTTAGATATGTACACAAGGGATGTATCAAGATTCAAATACCGAGTCAATCAACCAAGAACATACAGAACTAACAAACATATAAACACTTATAGAGTATATGGATCAATAATATCAACTAACATACATAAGCCAGGCCGCTATACTTTTTTTTTGGCTACAACAACATCCTTTTTTTAGCCAGCATCTTGGCCCTTTCCGATGCGTGCCACTTATGGTCCATCTATACAACTACTATTGTTGAATGCACATTCAACCTGATTGGCATATTTGTAGGTCTAGCACAACAATCCAAATGAAATGTCTCCGAGTCTTATCAATTAATACAGACTTGTGCTCAAATAAAATTACAAACCAAAAAAAACAATTATTACATGATCTCTAAAACAAATGGTTTGATTGATTACATGAACAGACAACACAAAGGTTATTCAATGATGGAAAGAACATTTCACCTATGATTTACCAAGTAGGAATTTAATTTCCTTTTTTCCTTCAGGACCTTAACAATCTGGTCAGTCTCAGCTTGCTTCATTTTGAAATCCACCAAATATTTAATGGTTGTCTTGAGTACTGCTTGTGATTGTGTTGTTTGCTTCCTCAACATGTCAACTTCATCTCTAAGTGCAGAAGCAGAATCTCTTTCTACCACTAGTTTATGATGGGTTTCATAGTAATTTCAAAAATTTTCCTACGCACACGCAAGATCATGTGATGCATAGCAACGAGGGGGAGAGTATTGTCTACGTACCCAACGCAGACCGACTGCGGAAGCGATGACACGACGTAGAGGAAGTAGTCGTACGTCTTCACGATCCAACCGATCAAGCACCGAAACTACGGCACCTCCGAGTTCAAGCACACGTTCAGCTCGATGACGATCCCCGGACTCCGATCCAGCAAAGTGTCGGGGAAGTGTTCCGTCAGCACGACGGCGTGGTGACGATCTTGATGAACTACAACAGCAGGGCTTCGCCTAAACTCCGCTACAGTATTATCGAGGAATATGGTGGCAGGGGGCACCGCACACGGCTAAGGAATCGATCACGTGGATCAACTTGTGTCAACTTGTGTGTCTTTGGGGTGCCTCTACCTCAGTATATAAAGGAGCCAAGGGGGGAGGGGGCGCCGGCCAAGAGAGAGAGGCGCAGGAGGAGTCCTACTCCTACCGGGAGTAGGACTCCCCCCCCCCAATCCTATTCCAACTAGGATTCCCAAGGGGGAAAGAGGGAGAGGGGTGGCCGGCCACCTCTCCTAGTCCTAATAGGACTAGGGGAAGGGGGGAGGCGCGCAGCCCCCTTGGGCTGCCCCTTTCTCCTTTCCACTAAGGCCCATGAAGGCCCATATGGCTCCCGGGGGGTTCCGGTAACCTCCCGGTAACCCGGTAAAATCCCGATTTCACCCGGAACACTTCCGATGTCCAAACATAGGCTTCCAATATATCAATCTTTACGTCTCGACCATTTCGAGACTCCTCGTCATGTCCGTGATCACATCCGGGACTCCGAACAACCTTTGGTACATCAAAATGCATAAAATCATAATATAACTGTCATCGTAACCTTAAGCGTGCGGACCCTACGGGTTCGAGAACAATGTAGACATGACCGAGACACGTCTCCGGTCAATAACCAATAGCGGGACCTGGATGCCCATATTGGCTCCTACATATTCTACGAAGATCTTTATCGGTCAGACCGCATAACAACATACGTTGTTCCCTTTGTCATCGGTATGTTACTTGCCCGAGATTCGATCGTCGGTATCCAATACCTAGTTCAATCTCGTTACCGGCAAGTCTCTTTACTCGTTCCGTAATACATCATCTCACAACTAACATATTAGTTGTAATGCTTGCAAGGCTTATGTGATGTGTATTGCCGAGAGGGCCCAGAGATACCTCTCCGACAATCGGAGTGACAAATCCTAATCTCGAAATACGCCAACCCAACATCGACCATTGGAGACACCTGTAGTACTCCTTTATAATCACCCAGTTACGTTGTGACGTTTGGTAGTACCCAAAGTGTTCCTCCGGTAAACGGGAGTTGCATAATCTCATAGTCATAGGAACATGTATAAGTCATGAAGAAAGCAATAGCAACATACTAAACGATCGGGTGCTAAGCTAATGGAATGGGTCATGTCAATTAGATCATTCTACTAATGATGTGACCTCGTTAATCAAATAACAACTCATTGTTCATGGTTAGGAAACATAACCATCTTTGATTAACGAGCTAGTCAAGTAGAGGCATACTAGTGACACTTTGTTTGTCTATGTATTCACACAAGTATTATGTTTCCGGTAAATACAATTCTAGCATGAATAATAAACATTTATCATGATTATAAGGAAATAAATAATAACTTTATTATTGCCTCTAGAGCATATTTCCTTCAGTCTCCCACTTGCACTAGAGTCAATAATCTAGATTACACTGTAATGATTCTAACACCCATGGAGCCTTGGTGCTGATCATGTTTTGCTCGTGGAAGAGGCTTAGTCAACGGGTCTGCAACATTCAGATCCGTATGTATCTTGCAAATCTCTATGTCTCCCACCTGGACTAGATCCCGGATGGAGTTGAAGCGTCTCTTGATGTGTTTGGTCCTTTTGTGAAATCTGGATTCCTTTGCCAAGGCAATTGCACCAGTATTGTCACAAAAGATTTTCATTGGACCCGATGCACTAGGTATGACACCTAGATCGGATATGAACTCCTTCATCCAGACTCCTTCATTTGCTGCTTCCGAAGCAGCTATGTATTCCGCTTCACATGTAGATCCCGCTACAACGCTTTGTTTAGAACTGCACCAACTGACAGCTCCACCGTTTAATGTAAACACGTATCCGGTTTGCGATTTAGAATCGTCCGGATCAGTGTCAAAGCTTGCATCAACGTAACCTTTTACGGTGAGCTCTTTGTCACCTCCATATACGAGAAACATATCCTTAGTCCTTTTCAGGTATTTTAGGATGTTCTTGTTAGGTTTCGTAGTAATTTCAAAAATTTTCCTACGCGCACACAGGATCATGTGATGCATAGCAACGAGAGGAGAGTGTTGTCTACGTACCCAACGCAGACCGACTGCGGAAGCGATGACACGACGTAGAGGAAGTAGTCGTACGTCTTCACGATCCAACCGATCAAGCACCGAAACTACGGCACCTCCGAGTTCGAGCACACGTTCAGCTCGATGACGATCCCCGGACTCCGATCCAGCAAAGTGTCGGGGAAGAGTTTCGTCAGCACGACGGCGTGGTGACGATCTTGATGAACTACAGCAGCAGGGCTTCGCCTAAACTCCGCTACAGTATTATCGAGGAATATGGTGGCAGGGGGCACCGCACACGGCTAAGGAATCGATCACGTGGATCAACTTGTGTCAACTTGTGTGTTTAGAGGTGCCCCTGCCTCCGTATATAAAGGAGGAGAGGAGGGGAGGCTGGCCGGCCAAAGAGAGAGGCGCAGGAGAGTCCTACTCCTTCTGGGAGTAGGATTCCTCCCCCCAATCCTAGTCCAACTAGGATTCCTCGGAGGGGAAGGGAGAGAGGGGGGCCGGCCACCTTCTCCTAGTCCTAATAGGACTAGGGGAGGGGGAAGAGGCGCAGCCACCTTGGGCTGCCCCTTTCTCCTTTCCACTAAGGCCCATGAAGGCCCATATGGCTCCCGGGGGGTTCCGGTAACCTCCCGGTAACCCGGTAAAATCCCGATTTCACCCGGAACACTTCCGATGTCCAAACATAGGCTTCCAATATATCAATCTTTATGTCTCGACCATTTCGAGACTCCTCGTCATGTCCGTGATCACATCCGGGACTCCGAACAACCTTCGGTACATCAAAATGCATAAACTCATAATATAACTGTCATCGTAACCTTAAGCGTGCGGACCCTACGGGTTCGAGAACAATGTAGACATGACCGAGACACGTCTCTGGTCAATAACCAATAGCGGGACCTGGATGCCCATATTGGCTCCTACATATTCTACGAAGATCTTTATCGGTCAGACCGCATAACAACATACGTTGTTCCTTTTGTCATCGGTATGTTACTTGCCCGAGATTCGATCGTCGGTATCCAATACCTAGTTCAATCTCGTTACCGGCAAGTCTCTTTACTCGTTCCATAATACATCATCTCACAACTAACATATTAGTTGTAATGCTTGCAAGGCTTATGTGATGTGTATTACCGAGAGGGCCCAGAGATACCTCTCCGACAATCGGAGTGACAAATCCTAATCTCGAAATACGCCAACCCAACATCGACCATTGGAGACACCTGTAGTACTCCTTTATAATCACCCAGTTACGTTGTGATGTTTGGTAGTACCCAAAGTGTTCCTCCGGTAAACGGGAGTTGCATAATCTCATAGTCATAGGAACATGTATAAGTCATGAAGAAAGCAATAGCAACATACTAAACGATCAGGTGCTAAGCTAATGGAATGGGTCATGTCAATCAGATCATTCAACTAATGATGTGACCTCGTTAATCAAATAACAACTCATTGTTCATGGTTAGGAAACATAACCATCTTTGATTAATGAGCTAGTCAAGTAGAGGCATACTAGTGACACTATGTTTGTCTATGTATTCACACATGTATTATGTTTCCGGTTAATACAATTCTAGCATGAATAATAAAAATTTATCATGAATATAAGGAAATAAATAATAACTTTATTATTGCCTCTAGGGCATATTTCCTTCAGTCTCCCACTTGCACTAGAGTCAATAATCTAGTTCACATTGTCATGTGATTTAACACCAATATTCATATCTGTATATGATTAACACCTATAGTTCACATCATCATGTGACCAACACCCAAAGGGTTTACTAAGGTGTGATCATGTTTTGCTCGTGAGAGAAGTTTAGTCAACGGGTCTGTCACATTTAGAGCCGTATGTATTTTGCAAATATTCTGTGTCTACAATGCTCTGTACGGAGCTACTCTAGCTAATTGCTCCCACTTTCAATATGTATCCAGATTAAGGCCTAGAGTCATCTGTATCGGTATAAAAGTTTGCACCGATGTAACTTTTACAACGAACTCTTTTATCACCTCCATAATCGAGAAACATCTCCTTAGTCCTTACTAAGGATATTCTTGACCGCTGTCCAGTGATCTACTATTAGATCAAAATTGTATTCCCTTGCCAAACTCAGAGCAAGGTATACAATATGTCTGGTTCACAGCATAGCATACTTTATAGAACCTATGACTGAGGCATAGGGAATGATTTTTCATTCTGTTTCTATTTTCTGCTGTGGTCGGGATTTGAGTCTTACTCAATTTCATACCTTTGCAACACAGGCAAGAACTCTTTCTTTAACTGTTCCATTTTGAACTATTTCAAAATCTTGCCAAGGTATGTACTCATTGAAAATCTTATCAAGCGTCTTGATCTATCTCAATAGATCTTGATGCTCAATATATAAGTAGCTTTTTACTGAGGTCTTTTCTTTTTAAAGAACTCCTTTAAAACACTCCTTTATGCTTTGCAGAAAAATTCTACATTATTTCTGATCAACAATATGTCACTCACATATACTAATCAGAAAGGCTGTAGTGCTCCCACTCACTTTATTGTAAATACAGGCTTCATCGTAAGTCCATATAAAACTATATGCTTTGATCAACTTATCAAAGCGTATATTCCAACTCCGAGATGCTTGCACCAGTCCATAGATGGATCGCTGGAGCTTGCACATTTAGTACCTTTAGGATTGACAAAACCTTCTGGTTGCATCATATACAACTCTTCTTTAATAAATCCATTAAGGAATGCAGTTTTGACATCCATTTGCCAGATTTCATAAAATGTGGCAATTGCTAACATGATTCAGATAGACTTAAGCATCGATACGAGTGAGAAAACCTCATCGTATTCAACACCTTGAACTTGTTGAAAAACTTTTGCAACAAGTCGAGCTTGGTAGATAGTAACACTACTATCAGTGTCCGTCTTCCTCTTGAAGATCCATTTATTTAACATGGCTTTGCTGATCATCGAGCAAGTCAATCAAAGTCCATACTTTGTTGTCATACATGGATCATATCTCAGATTTTATGGCTTCAAGCCATTTTGCGGAATCTGGGCTCACCATCGCTTCTTCATAGTTCGTAGGTTCATCATGATCTAGTAGCATGACTTCCAGAACAGGATTACCGTACCACTCTGGTGTGGATCTTACTCTGGTTGATCTACGAGGTTCAGTAGTATCTTGATCTGAAGTTTCATGATCATTATCATTGGCTTCCTCACTAACTGGTGTAGGTGTCACTGAAACTGATTTCCGTGATGAAATACTTTCCAATTCTGGAGAAGGTACAAATTACCTTATCAAGCTCTACTTTCCTCCCACTCACTTCTTTCGAGAGAAACTCCTCTAGAAATGATCCATTCTTAGCAACGAATGTCTTGCCTCCGGATCTGTGATAGAAGGTGTACCCAATTGTCTCCTTTGGGTATCCTATGAAGACGCACTTCTCCGATTTGAGTTTGAGCTTATCAGGATGAAACTTTTTCATATAAGCATCGCAACCCAAATTTAAGAAACGATAGCTTAGGTTTACTGCTAAACCATAGTTCATACGGTGTCGTCTCAAAGGATTTAGATGGTGCCTATTTAACGTGAATGCAGCTGTCTCTAATGCATAACCCCAAAACGATAGTGGTAATCAGAGAATCATAGATCGCACCATATCCAAGTAAAGTGCGGTTACGACGTTCGGACACACCATAACGATTGTGGTGTTCCAGGTGGCGTGAGCTGTGAAACTATTCACATTGTTTTTAATTGAAGACAAAACTCGTAACTCAAATATTCTTCTCACGATCAGATCGCAGAAACTTTATTTTCTTGTTACGATGATTTTCCACTTCACTCTGAAATTCTTTGAACCTTTCAACTATTTCAGACTTATGTTTCATCAAGTAGATATACTCATATCTGCTCAAATCATCTTGTGAAGGTCAGAAAAATAACGATACCTTGCCACGAGCCTCAACACTCATCGGATCGCATACATCGGTATGTATTATTTCCAACAAATCTATTTCTCGCTTCATTGTTCCGAAGAACAGAGTCTTAGTCATCTTGCCCATGAGGCATGGTTCGCAAGCATCAACTGATTCATAATCAAGTGATTCCAAAAGCCCATCAGTATGGAGTTTCTTCATGCGCTTTACACCAATATGACCTAAACGGCAGTGCTACAAACAAGTTGCACTTATCATTATTAACTTTGCATCTTTTGGTTTCAATATTATGATTATGTGTATCACTACGATCGAGATCCAACGAACTATTTTCATTGTGTGTGTAACCATATAAGGTTTCATTCATGTAAACAGAACAACAATTTATTCTCTTACTTAAATGAATAACCGTATTACAATAAACATGATCAAATCATATTCATGCTCAACGCAAACACCGAATAACACTTATTCAGGTTCAACACTAATCCCGAAAGTATAGGGAGTGTGCGATGATGATCATATCAATCTTGGAACCACTTCCAACACACATCGTCACTTCACCCTTAACTAGTCTCTATTTATTCTGCAACTCCCATTTCGAGTTACTAATCTTAGCAATTGAACTAGTATCAAATACTTAGGGTTTGCTATAAACACTAGTAAAGTACACATCAATAACATGTATATCAAATATACTTATGTTCACTTTTGCCATCCTTCTTATCCGCCAATCACTTGGGGTGATTCCGTTTCCGGTGACCAGTCCCTTTGCAGTAGAAGCACTTAGTCTCAGGCTTAGGACCAGACTTGGGCTTCTTCACTTGAGCAGCAACTTGCTTGCTGTTTTTCTTGAAGTTTCCCCTTCTTCCCTCTGCCCTTTTTCTTGAAACTAGTGATCTTGTCAACCATCAACACTTGATACTTTTCTTGATTTCTACCTTCGTTGATTTCAGCATCACGAAGAGCTTGGGAGTTGTTTTCGTTATCCCTTTGCATATTATAGTTCATCACGAAGTTCTACTAACTTGGTGATGGTGACTAGAGAATTCTGTCAATCACTATCTTATCTGGAAGATTAACTCCCACTTGATTCAAGCGATTGTAGTACCCAGACAATCTGAGCACATGCTCACTAGTTGAGCGATTCTCCTCCATCTTTTAGCTATAGAACTCGTTGGAGACTTCATATCTCACAACTCGGGTATTTGCTTGAAATATTAACTTCAACTCCTGGAACATCTCATATGGTCCATGACGTTCAAAACGTCTTTGAAGTCCCGATTCTAAGCCGTTAAGCATGGTGCACTTAAACTATCAAGTAGTCATCATATTGAGCTAGCTAAATGTTCATAACGTTTGCATCTGCTCCTGCAATAGGTCTGTCACCTAGCGGTGCATCAAGGACATAATTCTTCTGTGCAGCAATGAGGATAATCCTCAGATCACGGATCCAATCCGCATCATTGCTACTAACATCTTTCAACACAATTTTCTCTAGGAACATATCAAAACACAGGGAAGCAACAACGCGAGCTATTGATCTATAATTTGCAAAATACTACCAGGACTAAGTTCATGATAAATTTTAAGTTCAATTAATCATATTACTTAAGAACTCCCACTTAGACAGACATCCCTCTAATCCTCTAAGTGATCACGTGATCCAAATCAACTAAACCATGTCCGATCATCACGTGAGATGGAGTAGTTTCAATGGTGAACATCATTATGTTGATCATATCTACTATATGATTCACGCTCGACCTTTCGGTCTCCGTGTTCCGAGGCCATATCTGCATATGCTAGGCTCGTCAAGTTTAACCTGAGTATTCTGCGTGTGCAAAACTGGCTTGCACCCGTTGTAGATGGACGTAGAGCTTATCACACCCGATCATCACGTGGTGTCTGGGCACGACGAACTTTGGCAACGGTGCATACTCAGGGAGAACACTTCTTGATAATTTAGTGAGAGATCATCTTATAATGCTACCGTCAAACAAAGCAAGATAAGATGCATAAAAAGATAAACATCACATGCAATCAATATAAGTGATATGATATGGCCATCATCATCTCGTGCTTGTGATCTCCATCTCCGAAGCACCGTCATGATCACCATCGTCACCGGCGCGACACCTTGATCTCCATCGTAGCATCGTTGTCATCTCGCCAATCTTATGCTTCCACGACTATCACTACCGTTTAGTAATAAAGTAAAGCATTACATCGCGATTGCATTGCATACAATAAAGCGACAACCATATGGCTCCTGCCAGTTGCCGATAACTTGGTTACAAAACATGATCATCTCATACAATAAAATTCAGCATCATGCCTTGACCATATCACATCACAACATGCCCTACAAAAACAAGTTATACGTCCTCTACTTTGTTGTTGCATGTTTTTACGTGGCTGCTACGGGCTTAAGTAAGAACCAATCTCACCTACGCATCAAAACCACAATGATAGTTTGTCAAATAGACTCCGTTTTAACCTTCGCAAGGACCGGGCGTAGCCATACTTGGTTCAACTAAAGTTGGAGAGGCAGTCGCCCGCAAGCCATCTCTGTGCAAAGCACGTCGAGGGAACCGGTCTCGCGTAAGCGTACGCGTAAAGTTGGTCCGGGTCGTCTCGTCCAACAATACCGCCGAACCAAAGTATGACATGCTGGTAGGCAGTATGACTTGTATCGTCCACAACTCACTTGTGTTCTACTCGTGCATATAACATCAACATAAATAACCTAGGCTCTGATACCACTGATGGGTTTCGTAGTAATTTCAAAAAATTTCCTACGCACACGCAAGATCATGTGATGCATAGCAACGAGGGGGAGAGTATTGTCTACGTACCCAACGCAGACCGACTGCGGAAGCGATGACACGACGTAGAGGAAGTAGTCGTACGTCTTCACGATCCAACCGATCAAGCACCGAAACTATGGCACCTCCGAGTTCGAGCACACGTTCAGCTCGATGACGATCCCCGGACTCCGATCCAGCAAAGTGTCGGGGAAGAGTTCCGTCAGCACGACGGCGTGGTGACGATCTTGATGAACTACAGCAGCAGGGCTTCGCCTAAACTCCGCTACAGTATTATCGAGGAATATGGTGGCAGGGGGCACCGCACACGGCTAAGGAATCGATCACGTGGATCAACTTGTGTCAACTTGTGTGTCTTTGGGGTGCCTCTACCTCAGTATATAAAGGAGCCAAGGGGGGAGGGGGCGCCGGCCAAGAGAGAGAGGCGCAGGAGGAGTCCTACTCCTACCGGGAGTAGGACTCCCCCCCCAATCCTATTCCAACTAGGATTCCCAAGGGGGAAAGAGGGAGAGGGGTGGCCGGCCACCTCTCCTAGTCCTAATAGGACTAGGGGAAGGGGGGAGGCGCGCAGCCCCCTTGGGCTGCCCCTTTCTCCTTTCCACTAAGGCCCATGAAGGCCCATATGGCTCCCGGGGGGTTCCGGTAACCTCCCGGTAACCCGGTAAAATCCCGATTTCACCCGGAACACTTCCGATGTCCAAACATAGGCTTCCAATATATCAATCTTTATGTCTCGACCATTTCGAGACTCCTCGTCATGTCCGTGATCACATCCGGGACTCCGAACAACCTTCGGTACATCAAAATGCATAAACTCATAATATAACTGTCATCGTAACCTTAAGCGTGCGGACCCTACGGGTTCGAGAACAATGTAGACATGACTGAGACACGTCTCTGGTCAATAACCAATAGCGGGACCTAGATGCCCATATTGGCTCCTACATATTCTACGAAGATCTTTATCGGTCAGACCGCATAACAACATACGTTGTTCCTTTTGTCATCGGTATGTTACTTGCCCGAGATTCGATCGTCGGTATCCAATACCTAGTTCAATCTCGTTACCGGCAAGTCTCTTTACTCGTTCCGTAATACATCATCTCAACATATTAGTTGTAATGCTTGCAAGGCTTATGTGATGTGTATTACCGAGAGGGCCCAGAGATACCTCTCCGACAATCAGAGTGACAAATCCTAATCTCGAAATACGCCAACCCAACATCGACCATTGGAGACACCTGTAGTACTCCTTTATAATCACCCAGTTACGTTGTGACGTTTGGTAGTACCCAAAGTATTCCTCCGGTAAACGGGAGTTGCATAATCTCATAGTCATAGGAACATGTATAAGTCATGAAGAAAGCAATAGCAACATACTAAACGATCAGGTGCTAAGCTAATGGAATGGGTCATGTCAATCAGATCATTCAACTAATGATGTGACCTCGTTAATCAAATAACAACTCATTGTTCATGGTTAGGAAACATAACCATCTTTGATTAACGAGCTAGTCAAGTAGAGGCATACTAGTGACACTATGTTTGTCTATGTATTCACACATGTATTATGTTTCCGGTTAATACAATTCTAGCATGAATAATAAACATTTATCATGAATATAAGGAAATAAATAATAACTTTATTATTGCCTCTAGGGCATATTTCCTTCAGTTTAGCCTCTAGAGCATCAGCAGTTGGCAATTCATAATGCACAATTGGGCCGGTGCCACTGCTATGGGATGATGCAACGTCCATGGGGACCTCGCTCTTTGATCTTGGGCTAACCTGTTTTGCCATTAAAGTTCCGATTGGATTCAGAAAAGTTGAAGTTAGCAAAACATCTCAACTGGGAGTTATAACAGAAAACCAGTTAAACAAACAAGGAATTAAAGAGTTTCAATTGGATGCTGAAAAGTAGTTATTAACATCATTGTAACCCGCTGTTGCAGTAGCAAAGCAGTTAAACAAACATGTAGATATTTAAGTTAAGGTAAACAGGTAATTCTTAACAATAAGTATCAAACACAAAGATAGGCGCAGTCTACAATCTGATTAATAGGCTGTGGCATTATGTAATCAGTAGCAAACTAAATTAAGCCAAGCAACATAATTGAACAATTTTGCAATAAGTGGCTAACTAAAATTTCGAGAAGCAGGTAACTGAACTTATGCTAGTTATTTGTACAGGCACACTTCAACTTCTTTTTCGCTTACAAGGTTGTACGAAGGAGTCCATGGCATCAATTGCTTGGATACGCAGTCCCAATACTTCTTTCTTCCCACACTGCATGGGTAAGTCGAATGGTTAATCTGGTAAGATGGTGCGTCCTTGATATGTTATATGAGGACGTGTAGTCAGACTAGTTGTAGCCACACACATCACACTGGCTTTTACTGTATATTTAATCGGATTACTTTTGGCATATCGAGATCTAAGAAATCTACAATAGGATGAAAAGACTGGCATCCTTCACATTATTGGCGAACTCAGTTCATAGAAACAAGCAATTCAACCATTCTGTGGGTAAATCAAAAGCGCCACTGGAATATTTTTCACTATCCAATCATACACGGAAAAAGGGGAGACGCCACCATATGGACTGGTATGGGCGGCCGCCTCAGGTGGCTGGAAAGTGTGCACCTAGTTTGAGTCTTCCAGGTTGGCCCACGCTAGTTTTGTTCGTCCCAACGCAGAAGCAGGCAATGTAAAAAATGAAGAAAAATGTTTCAATTTGGATGGGCCAATAACATAAGTGCAAGGCAGTCCCTATAGCAGACTCGCGGCCTAAACGAGCGCCTCCCATATCGATCGACAGCAGGAAAAATCCTAATTCATTCGCTCTGGCCTCCAATTTGGTTCGCTCCTAACCTAGCCGCCGCTGGACAGACCGACACAGCACTTCCTCGCGCCCTCATTGGAGGGCGGTCGCCGGGCTTCAAGCGAACGGAAGGACAAGAAGATGAAGATCCAACCCTGGGTGTAGCCTGCGTGGGAGGCAGCTGCGACAGCACGGGCATGGCATTGAGCTTGTGCAAACGAACAGTCGTAGCTTGCAAGAGTAGCATGCACAACGAGCAGGTACATCACATCCCTGATTATATCTAATTCAACTCTTCAATTTCTAGCCAATAGTTAAACCTGACGGTGTTGTAAAACTGCTTGTATGTAGGGAATATATGAGAAAATGAAACCAATTTCTACTTATTTTATAACTCTCCCAATCAATACTGAACTGACTAAATCTGATGTATCTAATCAAGTTTCCGGTGCAAACATACAAGCTCATGTTGTTCTTGAGCCTGAAGTGTCTAATGAATAGACTGCTAATGAAGGATTTGATGCAAACATTTTACATGCTCCTGGTGATGAACATATAGTGTCTAATGAGGGATCTAATGCAAGCATTTTGCAAGCTCATTGAAGGATTTAGTGTCTAATGATGATCTACTATGTTGAGAGAGACAGAGATTTGCAGGCATTGATGACAAGCAGATTATAGTGCATTTTCATAGCTTGAGAAACATCGAGGCCATCTACCAGAAAGTCCCCGTATCATGACAACATAGCATAAATACTTTTCTAATCTGTTGTTTGAAACTATTGGCATACTTGTGCAGGATAGATATATTGATATGCAGTTTGCGCACTGGTTATACGTGCATTACACTTTGATATTTTCAGCCAGAGAACGAATAATTCAAGCAGGTACAGATCATGTTTGTAGTCCTTGAACACCATGTTGCATTTTGTGTGTTTTGGTGCTTGCATCATTTAGTGTTTATAATCTGAACTACTTTGGATCATTAGCTGGTTTTCAAAGTACATGTAGCTTCACATTTCTCAAGTTATGTTGATTTCCGGAGTGCAAGTGCCTTCGTATTTTTTAAGTTAAATGTTCACCCCTGGTAACTTGAATTTGTGGATCAGCCACTGCACACAAATCATACATGAATGCCAGTACGAATTAAATGAAATACAGGGACTTACGCTAGCTCGTTGTACAGGCTCACTGCAGCTCTGCTTGTGCTTGGGATGTTCCATGTACAAGTCCATGTTACCACTTGCTTGGATGTGCAGGCCTTGTGCTCCTTGCACCCCCCTCTGTATTTTTGACACGGCGAATGGTTGATCAAATAAGAGGAATCGCCCTTGATGTTGTACCGGAGGACATATACTTACAAGGTTATACGGGTGTGCAGGATGTGTACCAGATCCCGTAGCACCGTCATGCTTCGCTAAAAAAATGGATTTTCTTGTTTCAGATGATATCTCCAGAAGAAATAAGAGTTAAAATCAGAGTTGTATAGGCGTGTAAGCTAAGAGAGCAGTGAAAGGATATCCAAACATCGTCGGAACAGTGCACAAAGGAGTGATGTGTGGATACCTAGTTCGGGTCGGCATTTGGGCATGCTCGCCTAGCTAGAGTGTGGGTCACTTCAGAGCCGTTGAGGGTGATGCACTGGCGTTGGCTGGCCGCGCACAGATGCAGATCTTGAGTGGCAGCGGGGCTGTAGGACCTTGAGAAGAGGTGTCTAGGGGGGGGGGGGTGATTATACACTAAGTACCAAAGTTGCCGTTTTTAACCCTTTTAAGTTTGAGTGGAGTTTAGGCACAAGTTTAACATTCACAACACATAGCAAGCAAGCATGCAAAGAGTATATGAGCAGCGGAAAGTAAAGCATGCAACTTGCAAGAATGTAAAGGGAAGGGTTTGGAGGATTCAAACGCAATTGGAGACACGGATGTTTTTGGCGTGGTTCCGATAGGTGGTGCTATCATACATCCACATTGATGGAGACTTCAACCCACGAAGGGTAACAGTTGCGCGAGTCCACGGAGGGCTCCACCCAAGAAGGGTCCACGAAGAAGCAACCTTGTCTATCCCACCATGGTCGTCTCCCACGAAGGACTTGCCTCACTAGCGGTAGATCTTCACGAAGTAGGCGATCTCCTTGCCCTTACAAACTCCTTGGTTCAACTCCACAATCTTTGTCGGAGGCTCCCAAGTGACACCTAGCCAATCTAGGAGACACCACTCTCCAAGAAGTAACAAATGGTGCGTTGATGATGAACTCCTTGCTCTTGTGCTTCAAATGATAGTCTCCCCAACACTCAACTCTCTCTCATAGGATTTGGATCTGGTGGAAAGAGGATTTGAGTGGGAAGCAACTTGGGAAGGCTAGAGATCAAGATTCATATGGTAGGATTGGAATATCTTGGCCTCAACACATGAGTAGGTAGTTCTCTCTCAGAAATAGGATGCTGGAAGTGTAGGTTCAGTCTGATGGCTCTCTCCACGAATGAAGAGGAGGTGGAGGGGTATATATACCCTCCACACAAAATCTAACCGTTACACACAATTTGTCAAACTCGGTGGGACCTAATTGAGAAACTCGGTCAGACCGATTTAGCAAATTTAGTGACTGTTAGGATTTTCGGTGGGACCGAAATGCAACTCGGTAGGACTGATATGGTTAGGGTTAGGGCATAACGTAATCTCGGTGAGACTGATTACACAAACTCGGTAGGACCGATTTTGGTAATTAGCTAACCAGAGAGTTGGTCAGGCAAACTCGGTTGGACCGATTATCAAACTCGGTGGGACCGATTTTGGTAATGAGTCAACCAGGAAGTTTGCATTGTAATCTCGGTAGTACCGATTGCTCAAACTCGGTGAGACCGATTTTGATAATGGACATACACAGAGAGATTACAATCCCATATTGGTGAGACCGAGATCCCTATCGTGAGACCGATTTGCTTAGGGTTTGTGGCAGTGGCTAAGACATCCAAACTCGATGGCGCCGGATAGAAAGAATCAGTGGGGCCGAGTTTGACTTTAGGTTTAGGACATATGTGGATGTGAGAAAGTGGTTGAGGGTTTTTGGAGCATATCACTAAGCACATGAAGCAAGAGGCTCATTAAGCAACACCTCATCCCTCCTTGATAGTATTGGCTTTTCCTATAGACTCAATGTGATCTTGGATCACTAAAATGTAAAATGAAGAGTATTGAGCTTGAAGCTTGAGCCAATCCTTTGTCCTTAGCATCTTGAAGGAGTTCCCACATCCTTTAGTCCATGCCACTCCAGTGTTGAACTTATCTGAAATATACTAGATAAAATTGTTAGTCCAACAAGAGATATGTTGACATTAATTACCAAAACCACCTAGGGAGCACTTGTGCTTTCAGGAGCGCTACGATGCGGTGGACGAGACTGTTGGTGAAGCCCGAACGGCCTCGGGGGGCGGAGGTGCGATGATGTGATCGGTGAAGTAGCCCCGGTGAGCTGGGAGATGGTGTTGGTGAAGCGCACCTGATGCGGTGGAACTTGGTGTCTCTGAGGCACGTCGGTTGCGGCGGCCGACGTTGTCGGTGGACCACCCGGTGCGGTGGACGAGGGCGTAGATGAGGTAGCTCCGGTGTGGTGGTGAAGCGCGACCGTCGTTTTCGTCGTTGTCGTCCGGCACAGAGGTGGGGAACAGTGGGGAAAGAGACGAGATGAGGGGCGATTTGAACTTTTCTTGGGTTGGCGGCGAATTAGGGATTTGAGCAATCTAGGCGCGGAAGGGAACGGTGGAGAAGAGAGATTTTGCAGGGATGGAATTGGGGCCGCCAGATATTTCAATCCGAAACATGGAAGCGCGAACTTATTTTGTCGTCGTCCTGTTTTTTTTGGGGGTGGGGGGGGGGTGGGTGGGTGGTTGGGTGCTACGCGTCCGTCCGACACACACGACCACCCCGACAGGACTATGCTTCGGTGCCTTAAGGCACCTGCCTTTGTGTCCATGACATGTGGGCCCAACAGGTGGCTGGCCCACATGTCAGTGACCCAAAGGCAGTTGCCTTTAAGGCACCGAAGCAGCGTCCACCCTGACACGACCCTGGTCTGCCTGGTGCACCTACATTTGACAATGAAAACGAATCTTCTTTCATTTGCAAACGAATATGTATTACCATGCCCGTGTTTTCCTTGCAATAATTAGTCATTCGAAACGAGATACTCCCTCCATTCACTTTTGTAAGTCATTTCAGACAACTTAAAATGAACTGTTTTGCACATTGTCTAAAATGTCTTCAAGGTCTTATAAAAGTGAACAGAGGGAGTACTATAAATTAATTAATGAGGAGTTATTTGAAAAAAATCGAAACGGTACCCACGCTAACATGGATTAGAGTGTGTGTCACATAATTAGTTATTTGAATTAGAGTGTGTGTCACGTAGTTAGTTATTTGAATTAGAGTGTGTGTCACGTAGCGATCTCCAATTCTAACGTGGATTTCGCATTTCACTGTATCCACACTACTTTTCTAATACAAATTCATATGTATATGATGAACACCATGGTAGTGAGAAAAGATTTGGATGGATTCAGTCATATGACCTACAAAAAAGCACAACAAATTGAGTCAATGTCAACTTTTCGAAACTTAGTATGGCATGTATTCGAAATAATTACCCGTATGCCTAGTCCTCGGTTCAAATCTTACAATGTACACCGAATTGAAACATCGATATTAAGTCTCGTACTATGTACATTCAAATGTTGTTTTTATCCCCCCCCCCCGCACACACGCTACATACTTCCTGTATCGGTCAATCTTCCTCTCCTAACCACCTTAGGAAGCTATCGGTTTCCAACACACGTTCATTCTTTCTCTCCATGTTTCGTTCTCTAAGTCTCTCAACTACACAACCCCTTTTTCCACTCTGTTACCAAATGTATTTACCTCACACACCAGCCATTGCTCCCCATGCCTAGCTCTCTCTCCCCTCTCCCTCTCACCCTCTCTCGCTAAATACATGCATTTCCTATCTAGCCCCCCCAACCTCTCGTGCACACGCACGCACGTTGTATATCTATGTCACTCCCTCGAGACTGTCTCACTCTTTCTTCCGCACGGCGGGCCACACTCGCTCAATCTCTCTCTCTTTATCTGAGTCTCGTTTAACCTTGTTTTATTTCACACACAAATGATATATCTCCTTGTTCGGGCCTCGATCAACACACTCTAAACTCTCTCACACAGATTGTCTATCTAGGTCAGTCCATCCAAGCCGCCGCCACTCTTTCGACCTCATGGCGGGCCACGCTCACTCAATCTCTCTCTCTCTCTCTCTCTCTCTCTCTGTATGTCTCGATTGACCTCGCTCTTTCTCAGACAAAAACAATATATCACCATGTTTGAGCCCAATTCGACCTATTCACATTGTATACTCTCTCACACACATTGTCTATCTAGGTCACTCTCTCCAACCCGTCTCACTCTTTTGATCGCACAGCGACCCTATGTGATCGATTGACCTTGCTTCCTCCCACACACAAAATATATCTACACGTATGTGACTGGATCATCTCTCAAGCTCTATCTTACAACCCTCACCCTTGCCAAAAGGTCAATCGGACAATATCTCTCCAGAGCATATATATCTGTTCAATTAATGTCGGACCACACTCACTTTGTCTCTCTATCTATATGTCTCTCGATTGACCTCGCTTTCTCACACCGTATCTTCCACGCATTGAAGCTACTACCTCTCCATCCCTCGCAAAGCCGGAGCTATTTACATTCCGAGGGGCACTCCAACCTTAGATTAATTTGTGTAGGCATTTATTCCGGTCGGTTTAGATTATATTTTCGTAGCATTCGGCCCACAACTACTCCAAACATCGTTGCAACCACCACAACTCCCCTAGTTGATTCCCCTCTGGCTCGGTCATCGCTCTCTCGCACATCCTTTCTCACCTTCAACGTCGCACCATGGTATTATTGCAAAAAACTATGTTGTTCTCTTTAATTATTATAAATAAGCTACAAAACTACACACCGATAGTCCACTTGGAATGGAACAAATTTCGACCCACAAATTAAAGTGCTACAAACTACACACCGAGGGGCCCACATGTCATGAAACAAATTTGGACCCATATACAAACTAAAAAATAAAGGACGATGATCGAACATGCGATCGGGCCTTCAAGCCGCACGTCAATAGGCGACATACGTAGAACATCTATGTTTGTTGTACCCCCCTTTGTTCACATAATGTTTTTATATTACCTGATACGTCTCCAATGTATCTATAATTTTTGATTGTTCCATGCTATTATATTACCCCTTTTGGATGTTTATGGGCTTTATTTTACACATTTATATCATTTTTGGGACTAACCTACTAACCGGAGGCCCAGCCCGTATTGCTTATTTTTTTGCCTATTTCAGTATTTCGAAGACTTCAGACAGGGATTTGGTCAAACATTTTGCTTAGTTAGACTTCAGACAAGTTTTATATGCAAAGTAAAAGGATAATCCCTCTGTACCAGTGCATTGCCTGATATATTAACTTAAGTACTAGGCACGAACAAACAGGCTCAATTTTGTGCTCATCCTGGTGTAGTAGTAGTACTAGGCAATGCAGTTGACGGGTGACCTTGACGAGCGGCGACCGAGGGAATTGAACCATGCTCGGCACGGTAGGTAACGTTGTCTAGTTACTAAAGCATCCCTCCGCTGTTCATCGGTAGTCATTATGGACCGGGGACATGAGGGGAATTTCCTAGGGCTGGAATTCTGGCCGCCAGATATTTCAACTTGAAACGCCGAGGCTCGACTGGTTGGGGTTGCCTAATGTGCGTACCACGCACGCCACCGAAGGACACGAGCCCAATTTTTTTAGGATCAACACGAGCCAAGGTCTGGCTGGTACGCCGCTGGGTCCTACCATTCGAGAATACGAAAGGAACCTTTTAAATTGCCGAACGAATCTATGTGTATTACAATACCCGTATTTTCCTTGCAAATACTAATCTCAACGTGATAATTGATTTATGACGAGTTGTTGAATTAGAGTGAGTTTGTGATATAGTGATCTCAACGTGGATTTCACATTTCATGGTATCCCTAGTAAGTTTTCCAATGCAAATTCAAATTTAAAAGATGAACAATATGGAGGTGAGAAAACTTTGTATGTATCAAGCATATGACCACACACACACACACACACACACACACAGAGAGAGAGAGAGAGAGAGAGAGAGAGAGAGACACGAACACAACAACAATCCAATAAGTATAGTGCATCTATTTTTCCAAACCATGCATGTATGACACGAATTCAAAAATACTCCTTCTATTCCTAAATATTAGTCTTTTAGAGAGTTCAACAAGTGACTACATATGGAGCAAAATGAGTGAATCTAGACTCTAAAATATGTCTATATACATCCGTATGTGCCAGTCCATTTGAAACCTCTAAAAAGACTAATATTTAGGAACAAAGGGAGTGAAATGTAAGACATCCATGGTCCTCAGTTCAATATTTAAAAAGAACATGAAACTGAAACATGAATATTAAGTCTAGTACTACAGTACATGCAAATGTTGTGTTTAGGCGGAGCTATGATTGTCGGGGGTCAACCCCTCGACCTTAGATAAAATTGTGGAGCTCTGTTTGGGGTTGTTTAGATTATATTTGTCCCCACCCTCCCAACCACCGATTGGTTGTGCACCCCCACCCCTCCTCCTCGGGAGAATATCATGTGCCCCCATACCTTAGATGCTATATGCTGATACGAGTTGCTTGGAGCTTGTAGATCTGAGATATAGCAGCTCACATGATGTGTCTTAATATTTTTGCAGGAAACCTTGATGAGTTTGAGAATTGCACACAATTTGTACAAAAACTACTTAGATGCCCTTTGATCCCATATCCAACAACCTCGAAGCTCGTATCACCATAGGATCTAAGATGAAGGAGGACATCATATTCTCCTGTATGTAAGAATATCATGTGCTACCACACCTTAGATGCTTTGGTGATACAAGCTCTTCGAAGGCGTTGTTTGTGACCCAACACCTCCTCGGTGGTTTGAATGGTTTTTTGCAGAAAAGCCCCAGAAGAGTTCGGCCACTGCTTACAAGCACAAAGACTGCTGAGATGCCATTGGATCTCAGATCAAACGACCTCCAAGCTCGTATCACCGTAGCATCCAAGCTGCGATAGCACCTTATGTTTTGTCGCACGGGAGAATATGAGGTGCTCCCGCACCGTAGATTCTATGGTGATACGAGTTCACTGAGATCTAACGGCCCACAGTAGGAGGTTTGAATGTTTTTGCAATATACGGCTAATAGAGTTTGGGAAATGCGTAGAAAGTACAAGTACGACACATGTGCCATCTAATCACTGATCATACAACCTAGATGCTCATATCACCATAGCGGGTAATTAAGCTACGGGGAGCACATAATATGAGCAACGGGGAGCCGTTGGATCGAAGATGTAGCGGCACACATGAGGCCTGAATGTTTTATTTGCAAAAAAACCTTTGGAGAGTTTGGAAATTGTGCATAATCACAAAGACTACTCCCAAGCCATTGGATCTCACTTCCAACGGTGTAAAAACTTGTATCACCATAGTATCTAAGCTGCAGGGTGGATGTGATATTCTATGCCGCTGTCATTTTTGTTCGTAAACTTGCAAAATACGTGTAACTCGTGCCGTTACTTGTCTAACCGCGCAAAGTGTTTGTTCAAAAAAACCATGCTACACTGAAATATCGGAAATGTCATTAATCAAATTTGGACCTAAAACTAACAAATCTGAAAGACGAGATTCGAACTGGCAACCTGGACTACAAAGCGTAAGTCGATAGCCTGAAAAAACAAATGGTTGTTGGCTTTGTCCCATAACTTGATTTATACAGTACTTGCATCGAGTAGAGTAGAGGGAGTGCCTCGTCAACACGTGCATGACCGTTATCTCACTTACTGGTGGGTCCCAGGTCTGCGATCTCAATCTCTCTTCTCTCCATCATCTAACCTTTGCACGGGCACACACGAAGAGCGGCGCTAGCTTGCCGTGGTGTTATTACAACTAAAAAAAGCTTGGAAACTAGAAGAATTGCCTAGAACAAGAGACATTGTGGCTGGTCGAGATGGAGGTAACCACATCTATTCTCCGTGCCACGTTTGCATGATGAAGCTGTGTGGCTAGTGGGGTGTTTTTGACCGACTGGCTGGGTCCCGAGGTCGAACCATAGATACTACGTCTGATAAAATATATTTTTACACGCACATTTTTCCTCCGTGCCGAGACATGGCACACCCTACCGCGCGGTTTCGGGGTCCTCCCGTGTGGTGCACGCATATATTCTTCCTGACGTGGGACGCCCTACCGCGCATTTTCTGGGTCCTCCTCGGCCGTAGTGCCGAAGCAAGTAAATGAGTCATCAAATCACAAAAGACCACCTTTCCCGCCGAGTACATCAGTGAAACATGGTGTCTAGCTAGTTGGGCTAGTTCGATCGATTAGCTAGGCCGCCGCCACATTTGTTTTTTCACCCCTTTTTTTATCTACTTGCCGGCAGGTAAATTTAAATATCCACCGCAGCGTTGCTCTGGTGTTTGGGTGCGGCAGGATTTTTAATTTTTTGATTGACGGGAGCAGGCGCGACAGGATTTTTAATTTTTTGATTGACGGGAGCAGGCGTGGCAGCAATTAGTCATGATGACTCCGCCTGTAAAACCCACTGCTCCTTGATGTGAGAAGTCGTCGACTGGTGTTTTACCATGGTGAAAACCAAAAGATTCCCCGCTCCTCGGCTGGCTCCCTCCGCCTTCCCATAGATTGCATTGCCTTTCAGCCGTTTCGCCCCTTTGCTTCTCTCCCCATTGCTTATACCTAGTGCCATGGCGGCGCAGTAGATCATGGAGTCCGAGGTGAGGCGCCTGACACAGGAGTTCCATGCCAAGGATGCGGAGCTCAGGGCCAAGGACGTGGAGCTCCGTGAGATCAAGGAGGAGAAGAGTGCCATGCTCCTCCGTTATGTGCGGGAGTTCATGGAGCTACAAAAGCGGCAGACGTCCACCACAAAGATGCTCGAGGTGTCGGCGGCATTGCTGCAGAAAGCGGGAGATACGATAGGCCGTCAGGGGAGCCGGCTGGAGCGCGAGCGGGCCGATCGTGACGAGGTCCAGGATCGCCTCAGCCACTTGGTGAACCAAGTTGCCACGCACGTGTTGCGGCTGCGCGATGCCTACCGTCGTGCTTCCTATGGTTCATGTTTCATGGAGTACTGTAGCACCGTACTCTTCGTGCACTGTGGACCTAGTTCTGTTAACATTGATCTCACCGTTCATTCTCGACCGGACAGTCAAAAAAGCGGTACTTTGTTACATATAGGAGTAGTTAACATGCGCACAACATCATTTGTTATCGTCATATCTTACTACACTAGCAACAAGATTGTGTAGTAGTGATGTATGAACCGCTGCACATGCCTAGTAGTAGGAGCACTGTGTATGTTCGAGTGGCTGCCATGTTTCGCACTCCTCCGTCGTAAGAGTGGAAACGCTTGCTGTAATCAATTTTTTCCTTCCGAAAAATAGTGGGCACGCTCTACCGTGCGGATCCTCCTCCAGCCATGCACTAAATTACTCACTTTCACCGACGTGTGGGACAGCCAGCACCTGGGTCCACCAGCCATGCACTAAATACTCTGTAGTAGAGTGACGGTAGACTACCCAGATTGAACCACCACAGTAATGCCCAATGAGCTGTCAAATCACAAAACCCCCTCCTTTCCAGCAGTAAGTAGGACGGACGAAGCAACCATCATTTCACTCTTCTCTCTCAGCTTCCTCTCTTGAAGAAAACCCCCACTCGCTTCGCTTCTCCCTCATCTCGTTCCTCCTTTCACTCTTCTATCTTAGCTTCCTCTCTTGGATGGACGCCGGAGCACCGGCCGACGTGATGTCTATGGCTCTGTCCAAAACCGTCGAGGCTCATGGTACGAAGAAGCGCAAGCACCCTGCCGAGACTACCACAGACAAGCTCAAAGCCATCGCCCTGTCCAAGCCCCCCTCTCCGAGATCCCTCATTAAGCAAGTCCAGGTAATGTCTCTTGTTGACGATCTTTTTCTCGATCTTGATCGTATTTTTTCCTCTAACACGCAGTACTAGTACTGGTAGTACAACTTTCTGGGTGATCTTGCATGTGATTTTAGTGTGCCAAATGACGGTTCTAAATTCCTGTTTTGACCAAAACATGCGAGAGGTTGACACTGATTTCTTATAGATTACTTTCAACTACTCCCTCTGTCCCAAATTTCTTATCTTAGATTTGTCTAGATACGGATGTATCTAATACTAAAATGTGACTTGATACATCCGTATCTAGACAAATCCCTCTGCTCTTATGAACATCAATGCTGCCGCAGACAAGCTAAAGAATTTTGGGACAGAGGGAGTACTTTATGAACATCAATGCTACCTTTTAAGAGGGTATATTTGCCTCTGTAACTTGTGATATGGATATTTCAAGTAATCCCTCTACTCTCATGCCTTTGAAGACATGTTCTAGTGTCTTTGTTCACTCATTTCTGTGCGTATATGTAGTCATATATGGAGTATAATATTGAAAATCATCTTATATTTCTGAAAGGAGGTAGTAATAAAATATGGTTTCTGTTTGAATTAGAACCAGGTCCGCGGTGGAGATGAAGTTCTGAAAGTCATGCAGTGTGAACTGGAAGACCTGATGATGAGTTCTACTGCTAAACTATCCAGCCGCTCTGTCCTTGTCGCCACATGTCCTGAACTAGTGTTTTCCTGTATCTTTGTTGTCAGGCGTGTTCTCGAGGTTGTACTTGACCACAACAATTTCTTGGCTGTGCCTTCGATTACGAAGGGTGTGGTTCTTGTAAAGCTTCCCAACAAATCTGATGCGGCATGTCTTCATCATCATGTTTATGAGTGGAAAGACCACTCTGTTAGGTTCTCCAAGGTTGACAATGTGACGCCCGGATAATTAAGCTACAGTAATTCTCTGCTAATGATGCCACGTCACCTCGATTATTGTGACTAATCTCGCGTTAGTTCGAAACCTATTCGAATTCAAGTTCAAAATCAAGCAAACAATAAAATATTTTCAAATATTAAAACTAAAATGTTGGGGTGTTGCCAAATAATGCATAGATAATTATTGTGGAGAAACCACAATTTTATAAAAGGTTTAAGGGCACTACGATATTTAAAACAGTAGCAAAACATTTAACTATCTACCCTTTTCAATTTGATAAATTATTAAACTATTTGTTTTACTGCCAAAAACTTATGGGGCAGTGACATACTTATTAAAACTAGATTAGGAACCAGTGGTGTAGTTTATAAAACCAAATTCAAAAGGGAACTAAAATAAAAACAGTAAAACAGAATATATATATATATATATATATATATATATAAATTAAATAAAAGAGAAAGCACTCACCCCCCGGGGGCCCCGGCCCAGCAGGCCAGCGGCCCAACTGGGCCACGACCCACCAGGCCGGCCCAACCAGCCACCCCTCACCCCCTATACCCCCCACTCACGAAACCCTAGCCCCACCGACACCCATTCGCCCCCCACTCCCTCTCGTCGTTCTGGATCTGGATCGGGATCCCGATCCCCTCGCCCCCACCGCTCGTCGCCGCCGAACGCCGGCTCCCCTGCGCCACCACGCTACCCCGCCGGACTGCCTCCTCCACCTCAACGGCCTGCTTCCTCTCCGTCACGCCGTCTCCGACCTCTTCCCCGAACACCGCTGCCCGAACCCCTACCGGCCACGTGAGCACGCGCCGATCCTCCTCTCTTCCTCCCCCATGCATGCGCTCGAACCCATGCCGCGCCTCGCGCCCCTGCTGTCGTCCTACTGCGCGCCCGCCCACGCGGGGCCGCGCCCGCTGCCGCTCGCGGCTCCGGTCGGCCCGTGCTGGCCTCACCCCGCCTCTTCTACGAGCGTGCCTGCTGTGGCCGCAGCCGGCCGTCGCTGACCCCGCGCTGCACCGCCATGGCCTCGTGCGCCCCGGCCTTCCCCCCTCGTCACGACGCCTGCCCGCGCGGTCTCGCTCCTTCTTGCCGCCCGCTCGCGGTGGCCTCGTGCCCTGCTTGCCCGTGCTACCGCGCCGGGGCTGCGCCTTCCGCCGCCCCCTGCAGCCTGTAGCTGCCGGCGCCTATCGCGCTCCCCCGCGCCTACCGAAGGCCGCCATGGCTCATCTCGCCGGTGCGCGTGCCCTGCAACCCCACCCCCCCCCCCGCGCACGGTGCTTCTCCCATCGTCGCCGGCCATCGAGGCCCCAGGCGCCCTCGCCTCTCATGGCGTCGGGTGCGAGCAGCCGCACCAGTACGCCCGTCGCCCTCTTTCCCCTCGCCCGTTCGGGCGGTGCCCATTGGCCCGACCTGCTAGGGCCTCTGTGCCACTGACCAGAGGGGCCCAACGCATATAACGTTTTAACAGAAAATGTAAAAGAAAATAATAAATAAATAATAAAAATTAAAATATTAATTAATTAATTATAGAATTAATTAACTTAACTAATCCTGATTAAATTAATCTAATCACTAGTTAACTTAATTAAAACCTGATTAGCCTGTTCAGTCTATGGCATGCGGACCCCACACGTCAGTTTGACCCAGTCAACCTCTATTGACTGCTGACATCATGCTGACGTCATGCTGACATCAGCAATCACTGTTCTGGATAATGTTGCATTAAAATAATTAAATAAATCCTGAAAATGATTTAAATCTTTTAAAATTAATAGAAAATAAACCGTAGCTCAGATGAAAATACTTTCTACATGAAAGTTGCTCAGAATGACGAGACGATTCCGAATACGCAGCCCGTTCGTCCGCCACACACCCCTAACCTATCGAACTCGCAACTTTCCCCCTCCGGCTCCTCTGGCCGAAAACGCGAAACACCGGGAAT
The DNA here is from genome assembly GCF_018294505.1 of Triticum aestivum. Classification (NCBI taxonomy): domain Eukaryota; kingdom Viridiplantae; phylum Streptophyta; class Magnoliopsida; order Poales; family Poaceae; genus Triticum; species Triticum aestivum. Next base: position 113,242,702 of record NC_057795.1, read on the forward strand.
ACTTTCCCGGATGTTTCCCCCTTCGTCGGTATCACCTACTACCGCGATTGGGCACACCTAGCATCGTTACTTGTCATGTCATGCATCGATATGCATTTGTTTGCATTGTATTCATTGTTTCTTCCCCCTCTTCTCTCCGGTAGACTACGAGACCGACACTGCTGCTGCCCAGTTCGACTACGGAGTTGACGACCCCTCCTTGCCAGAGCAACCAGGCAAGCCCCCCCCCTTGATCACCAGATATCGCCTATTCTCTTCTATACTGCTTGCATTAGATTAGTGTAGCCTGTTACTGCTTTCCGTTGATCCTATTCTGATGCATAGCCTGACATTGTTGCTACACCTGTTGATACCTTACCTGCAATCCTAAATGCTTAGTATAGGATGCTAGTTTATCATCATTGGCCCTACATTCTTGTCGGTCTGCCTTGCTATACTATTGGGCCGTGATCACTCGGGAGGTGATCACGGGTATATACTATACATACATACATACTATACAGATGGTGACTAAAGTCGGGTCAGCTCGAAGAGTACCCGCGAGTGATTCACGGATTGGGGGCTGAAAGGACCTTTGTCCCGACGGCCCTCTGTGTGGATCTTTGTGGCGGAGCGACAGGGCAGGTTGAGACCGCCTAGGAGAGAGGTGGGCCTGGCCCTGTTCGGCGTTCGCGGATACTTAACACGCTTAACGAGATCTTGGTATTTGATCTGAGTTGGCTACGAGCCTATACGCACTAACCATCTACGTGGGAGTAGTTATGGGTATCCCGACGTCGTGGTATCAGCCGAAGCACTTCAGACGTCAGCGACGGAGCGGCGCGCGCCGGATTGGACTGGAACGCCTGCTAGGCTAGGTCTGCTTCCGGCCGCCCACGCAACGTGCAGGTGTGCTCAGGGCGATGGGCCCAGACCCCTGCGCGCTTAGGTTTAGACCGGCGTGCTGGCCTCTCTGTTGTGCCTAGGTGGGGCTGCGACGTGTTGATCTTCCGCGGCCGGGCATGACCCAGGAAAGTGTGTCCGGCCAAATGGGATCAAGCGTGTTGGGTAATGTGGTGCACCCCTGCAGGGAAGTTAATCTATTCGAATAGCCGTGATCTTCGGTAACAGGACGACTTGGAGTTGTACCTTGACCTTATGACAACTAGAACCGGATACTTAATAAAACACACCCTTCCAAGTTCCATAGACAACCCGGTGATCGCTTTTCTACAGGGCGACGAGGAGAGGATCGCCGGGTAGGATTATGCTATGCGATGCTGCTGGAGATGCTACTTGGAGATGATACTTGGAGTTGCTATTTGGAGATGCTACAGTGGAGATGCTACTTGGAGGACTTCAATCTACTCTCTTCTATATGCTGCAAGACGGAGGCTGCCAGAAGCGTAGTCTTCGATAGGATTAGCTATCCCCCTCTTATTCTGGCATTCTGCAGTTCAGTCCACCGATATGGCCTCCTTACACATATACCCATGCATATGTAGTGTAGTTCCTTGCTTGCGAGTACTTTGGATGAGTACTCACGGTTGCTTTTCTCCCCTCTTTTCCCCTTTCCTTCTACCTGGTTGTCGCAACCAGATGCTGGAGCCCTGGAGCCAGACGCCACCGTCGACGACGACCCCTACTACACCGGAGGTGCCTACTACTACGTGCAGCCCGCTGACGACGTCCAGGAGTAGTTAGGAGGATCCCAGGCAGGAGGCCTGCGCCTCTTTCGATCTGTATCCCAGTTTGTGCTAGCCTTCTTAAGGCAAACTTGTTTAACTTATGTCTGTACTCAGATATTGTTGCTTCCGCTGACTCGTCTATGATCGAGCACTTGTATTCGAGCCCTCGAGGCCCCTGGCTTGTATTATGATGCTTGTATGACTTATTTATGTTTTAGAGTTGTGTTGTGATATCTTCCCGTGAGTCCCTGATCTTGATCGTACACGTTTGCGTGCATGATTAGTGTACGATTTAATCGGGGGCGTCACAAGTTGGTATCAGAGCCGACTGTCTGTAGGAATCCCCGTCCACACTCCTTGGCCGAAGTCGAGTCTAGACATTGCAAAAACTTTTACTAACTTGGCTGTGTGCCTTACGGGCCCACGTCGCCATCGGGTGGTATTAGGATCTTTTATTCCTCGTCTATACTCTGGGACTCTGATCTCTCTACTATTCGGGTTAAATGAATTTGCTAACTCTAAGATTAGGATCTCGTGATCGCATCCACCCGAAGAGCCCCTTATTGTAGAGGATCGCCTGCTACATCAGAAGATTCCGAAGATACTCTCTGATGTTCTCTCGAGACTTGCGCCCATCACTTTGGCTATTCCTGACCACCGACAAATCCGTATGGATAACTACTTACACTTGCCATTCATACGATCATCCCCCATTGATCTTGTTATTACAAGATACCCCGAAGTTTTCTCTATTGTTCCGAGAATACTTTGTGCCTACTGCCTAGCACTTCTTTGCCACATGAATACCCCTTCGAATAAATCCTCGCACTTGTCGAGTATCCGCTCATCCCCAGTTGTTCATGTGTTTCACAAAAGTCTTCGAAATAATATTCGATCTTCCAAAATTCCTTTGGGGCCTTTGGCTCTTGAAATTCTTGCTTGCTTGCATTATGGATAATCCCATAAGTCTCGTAGTCATATTGACATTCCTTGTCATTACCATTTTGAGTCTGTTGACTCAATATGTTTGCGAATACACGCAATCATCATTGATCCTTATAAATTACTTTTCCAGCTGAGCTGCCATTCTTTTTACTGGAATTGGTTCTCAACCAATCCAATTGTCTTTGATTGTACCCTACGGCTATTCAACTTATCCACCCCTAATCAGAGCATTGCTTCTAATCCCTTGATTTGGAAATCATAATTCCTTTGCATTTGACAATTGAGTTAGTCAGTTGTTTCTATAATCTGCTTCCTCTAGTTGAGTACCGATGCTCACGTCAGATCCCTTGTGGACCACCAGATCCTTTGTTGGATTTTATCTGACAACGCCCTTCATATTCAATAACCTTGTGAGCCTTTCCTCTGATACATAATGCCTTTGGCAAATTGTATCCTCTGCTTTCTCAACCATGCTCTGCCTTCGAGCTTGAGTTAATTACTTCTGAAGATTTGGTATATGATTCTAAGATGCCCCGATGGGTTGAACCTATGCCTTCCTTAATATGTGTGAACTCGAAAGTTATCACGAGTCATACTCATCTGGTATTACACCAGGTAAAACTTTTAACAACTAATGCCATTATCGAAACGAGAAGTGAATGTAAGGTTATGCTTTGGAGAAGTGGGAGTCGACCTTGAACTTTGTGTTCATGCCCATGGACCCGAGGTGGAACTTATCATGGAAGCTTCTCGTAGTAATAATAATCCCCTTGTTATAACTTCTTCTCTTATCTATGCTTGGTCTTTTGCGACCGTGGTTTCGACCATATTGTTCTTCTTTCCCATTTCTTGGACAAGTTTAAGTGCTTGCCTTCTGCAAATGATTTCACTTGTCCAACTTCTATCCCGCTCTACCTTTGAGTATACCCTCTGGTACCGCAAGAATGTCAGGGTACTACATAACTTCTTATGGGTTCTTCATCAACTGTTATCTCTCACCGATTCCAATTTTCCTGGGTTCTGGGTTGTCGTCAACCGAGAACACCGATAAGTGAATCGATCCCGCACTCCAATTCAATAAATCTAAGTAAATCTGGTTGCTTACGAGTTTAATAATCCTTCAAGTCATTCCTAGCCTGATCGGCTATATCATTACCATGTTAAATTTTAACTGTGCTACCCGGTCCTTCTTCCCGTAGCACAATTATTTGATGATGAGCTAAGCTTACGTTGATCTTCCTCATCATATCATTTCTCCTTGGACAACAAGCTTGATTTCGAGTTTGTGCCGTACCCTTGGTTCCAATAACCTTTCACTTCATCATTCATTTGACTTGATGTCATCGCCGATCGATTACATCTTGAAATCTCTCGACAAAGTGTGTCGTGATCATCATCAACCTTATGAGCTCTTCCAGGATATCAAATGAGTTCATGATGAGAAATACCATCCTTGCCCTCGATGATCTGCGTTATCATCGACCACTTTATTGCCTTCCCACCAACACAAGCTTGTTCTTGTTTGGTGTTATACCTTGAGTTCCTTGCTATCCAGTAATTGTTCTTCTTTACCTTGGAACATTAACATCTCTTATGTCCTCAATGTTGTGAGAAATTCACCACCCTTAAGAATTCTTGATACCAGTGATACGTATTAACGTCACCATTCTTTTCTTGGTCCCCGTGATGTTTCTTACCGGAATACCGACAAATGGTCTGTGATGTGTAAATTCTAAACTTCGAGCAACCCTCTTGCTTTGAAGTTATTGGTCTATAGTTTCATTTTACGACTATGGCTTATTGAATCACCATTCTGACATTGGTCGTGCAACCCAACCCATATTTCGGGCGCACCTTTCAACCAATGTTAATTGTGTATGTTTACCTCGAGCATACTTCCTTATATCATTTGATCTGACAAATGTTATCTCCTTGTTCACTTAATTGTGGAAATCCATCTTTTGGGAATCTCGGTGAATTGCCGTTGAGTTCACCAGACACCTCCTTGTCCTCTCCTTGGTTTAATGATGAACTATTGCTTCAGAAACCCGCTTCCATAAGTTCATTTCTCGAGGATCTTGCAATGTCATTTCGACGATTTGTGTTGCACCTTTTTCCTCTCGGACCCCCTGAGTCTGAGGTTTCATGACACCAATTGGATATGAATCTCGGTCAGATATGATGGTTGGGACAACTTTCCAAGAGTTATGATGTTGATCCTTTGATGACCCGGTAACATGATGTCATGCCTAGCACCCCCCCCCCGGCTGGAGGACCTATCATTATAATTTCTTTTGCAAGGTAACCATTCTTCCTGGAGGAAATTGTAAGACTTATTCTATAAGTTGCTCCTGACGGATCCTTTGTGTATCCAAAGTCCGACCTTTGCTTGAAGACCATGTCAATGCTATCTCGAAGTATGTCTGTGGTACTCCGATCTTCAATAAGAACATTTGAAGCACGATGCTAAATTTTATTTATCATTTATCCTAACACCGTTGTATGGGTAATGTCATGATATTTCTCTCCCCTTTCCTGAAGGGTTTTCTACGTTATATCCTATCATGGATATCATGCTCTGCTTGTCCTTGGGAAGGATTTACCCCTGAAAGATGTGTTTAAACACAATTTTCCTTTCCATTGATCTGGTTAAATCTGATAATCATATCTTCCTTTCCATTGTTTGGTTTAACCTTTCTTGTGATCTATGAGATCTAAGCAGTAATATTCTCCTGCTTTTGTAAACACCTCGGTGTATAATTCTGTCAGTAAGACCCTGTTACGATTGTTGATGACATTCCGGTAACCACCGATGGACGAGAACTTTGCCTATTGGCCCGCCTCGTTCAACGAGCAGGAAAATGGTTCTCTTTGTCCCTCGCCCTTGGTATCGATGTTGTTGCCGACATATCTGACAGGCTACCCTTTGACACGCCTTACTATCATGACCGTGCAAAATGTCGGCCCCCCTTCCTACTTTCAACCACATGGTGGGCCCATAACCCACAGTTCCACAGGATCGAAACCTGACTCTCCTTCACCCCCTCTTCCCAAGGTTGTTCCTCGCGTGTGGCCTCGTATGTAATTCACGGGCCACCGTCCCAAGTGATCTATTCTGGTAACCGACGCAATACTCAATCTCATTGCTCTGGACCCCTTTCGCATGTTGTTTCAGACATCGAACAATGGCCTATCCGTTTGAAACTTCTCATGGTACCTTCTTACTTTACTCTTGATATTTTCTTAAGTACAATTCGAGAGTTACTTCCTACCCCATTCCCTAAGTTATGTACCAGATAGTCAACCTGGTAAGGCCCGCCCTTCCTGAGTCTTCCCCCCATATCCTTTTCGTAAGTACGATGAAGATCCCGAAGAAAGAATGACAACTTCATCATGATGCATCGATGCATAGGAATGGAGACATCAACGCTATGGATTGACCTCTTCGAGAAGAGTAACCAAGACCGAGAAGACACGTTAGAGTTTCGTAACCAGACCTTTCCCCCTTACTCCACCTCTTAAAATCTTGGGACGAGCCCGGATAATTAAGCTACAGTAATTCTCTGCTAATGATGCCACGTCACCTCGATTATTGTGACTAATCTCGCGTTAGTTCGAAACCTATTCGAATTCAAGTTCAAAATCAAGCAAACAATAAAATATTTTCAAATATTAAAACTAAAATGTTGGGGTGTTGCCAAATAATGCAGAGATAATTATTGTGGAGAAACCACAATTTTATAAAAGGTTTAAGGGCACTATGATATTTAAAACAGTAGCAAAACATTTAACTATCTACCCTTTTCAATTTGATAAATTATTAAACTATTTGTTTTACTGCCAAAAACTTATGGGGCAGTGACATACTTATTAAAACTAGATTAGGAACCAGTGGTGTAGTTTATAAAACCAAATTCAAAAGGGAACTAAAATAAAAACATTAAAACAGAAATATATATATATATATATATATATATAAATTAAATAAAAGAGAAAGCACTCACCCCCCGGGGGCCCCGGCCCAGCAGGCCAGCGGCCCAACTGGGCCACGACCCACCAGGCCGGCCCAACCAGCCACCCCTCACCCCCCCATATCCCCCACTCACGAAACCCTAGCCCCACCGACACCCATTCGCCCCCCCACTCCCTCTTGTCGTTCTGGATCTGGATCGGGATCCCGATCCCCTCGCCCCCACCGCTCGTCGCCGCCGAACGCCGGCTCCCCTGCGCCACCACGCTACCCCGCCGGACTGCCTCCTCCACCTCTACGGCCTGCTTCCTCTCCGTCATGCCGTCTCCGACCTCTTCCCCGAACACCGCTGCCCGAACCCCTACCGGCCACGTGAGCACGCGCCGATCCTCCTCTCTTCCTCCCCCATGCACACGCTCGAACCCGTGCCGCGCCTCGCGCCCCTGCTGTCGTCCTACTGCGCGCCCGCCCACGCGGGGCCGCGCCCGCTGCCGCTCGCGGCTCCGGTCGGCCCGTGCTGGCCTCACCCCGCCTCTTCTACGAGCGCGCCTGCTGTGGCCTCAGCCGGCCGTCGCCGACCCCGCGCTGCACCGCCATGGCCTCGTGCGCCCCGGCCTTCCCCCCTCGTCACGACGCCTGCCCGCGCGGTCTCGCTCCGCCTTGCCGCCCGCTCGCGGTGGCCTCGTGCCCTGCTTGCCCGTGCTACCGCGCCGGGGCTGCGCCTTCCGCCGCCCCCTGCAGCCTGTAGCTGTCGGCGCCTATCGCGCTCCCCCGCGCCTACCGAAGGCCGCCATGGCTCATCTCGCCGGTGCGCGTGCCCTGCAACCCCCCCCCCCCCCGCGCACGGTGCTTCTCCCATCGTCGCCGGCCATCGAGGCCCCAGGCGCCCTCGCCTCTCATGGCGTCGGGTGTGAGCAGCCGCACCAGTACGCCCGTCACCCTCTTTCCCCTCGCCCGTTCGGGCGGTGCCCGTTGGCCCGACCTGCTAGGGCCTCTGTGCCACTGACCAGAGGGGCCCAACGCATATAACGTTTTAACAGAAAATGTAAAAGAAAATAATAAATAAATAATAAAAATTAAAATATTAATTAATTAATTAAAGAATTAATTAACTTAACTAATCCTGATTAAATTAATCTAATCACTAGTTAACTTAATTAAAACCTGATTAGCCTGTTCAGTCTATGACATGCGGACCCCACACGTCAGTTTGACCCAGTCAACCTCTATTGACTGCTGACATCATGCTGACGTCATGCTGACATCAGCAATCACTGTTCTGGATAATGTTGCATTAAAATAATTAAATAAATCCTGAAAATGATTTAAATCTTTTAAAATTAATAGAAAATAAACCGTAGCTCAGATGAAAATACTTTCTACATGAAAGTTGCTCAGAACGACGAGACGATTCCGAATACGCAGCCCGTTCGTTCGCCACACACCCCTAACCTATCGAACTCGCAACTTTCCCCCTCCGGCTCCTCTGCCCGAAAACGCGAAACACCGGGAATACTTTCCCGGATGTTTCCCCCCTTCGTCGGTATCACCTACTACCGCGATTGGGCACACCTAGCATCGTTACTTGTCATGTCATGCATCGTTATGCATTTGTTTGCATTGTATTCATTGTTTCTTCCCCCTCTTCTCTCCGGTAGACTACGAGACCGACGCTGCTGCTGCCCAGTTCGACTATGGAGTTTACGACCCCTCCTTGCCAGAGCAACCAGGCAAGCCCCCCCCCTTGATCACCAGATATCGCCTATTCTCTTCTATACTGCTTGCATTAGATTAGTGTAGCCTGTTACTGCTTTCCGTTGATCCTATTCTGATGCATAGCCTGACATTGTTGCTACACCTGTTGATACCTTACCTGCAATCCTAAATGCTTAGTATAGGATGCTAGTTTATCATCATTGGCCCTACATTCTTGTCGGTCTGCCTTGCTATACTATTGGGCCGTGATCACTCGGGAGGTGATCACGGGTATATACTATACATACATACATACTATACAGATGGTGACTAAAGTCGGGTCAGCTCGAAGAGTACCTGCGAGTGATTCACGGATTGGGGGCTGAAAGGACCTTTGTCCCGACGGCCCTCTGTGTGGATCTTTGTGGCGGAGCGACAGGGCAGGTTGAGACCGCCTAGGAGAGAGGTGGGCCTGGCCCTGTTCGGCGTTCGCGGATACTTAACACGCTTAACGAGATCTTGGTATTTGATCTGAGTTGGCTACGAGCCTATACGCACTAACCATCTACGTGGGAGTAGTTATGGGTATCCCGACGTCGTGGTATCAGCCGAAGCACTTCAGACGTCAGCGACGGAGCGGCGCGCGCCGGATTGGACTGGAACGCCTGCTAGGCTAGGTCTGCTTCCGGCCGCCCACGCAACGTGCAGGTGTGCTCAGGGCGATGGGCCCAGACCCCTGCGCGCTTAGGTTTAGACCGGTGTGCTGGCCTCTCTGTTGTGCCTAGGTGGGGCTGCGACGTGTTGATCTTCCGCGGCCGGGCATGACCCAGGAAAGTGTGTCCGGCCAAATGGGATCAAGCGTGTTGGGTAATGTGGTGCACCCCTGCAGGGAAGTTAATCTATTCGAATAGCCGTGATCTTCGGTAACAGGACGACTTGGAGTTGTACCTTGACCTTATGACAACTAGAACCGGATACTTAATAAAACACACCCTTCCAAGTTCCACAGACAACCCGGTGATCGCTTTTCAACAGGGCGACGAGGAGAGGATCGCCGGGTAGGATTATGCTACTGCGATGCTGCTGGAGATGCTACTGGAGTTGTTACTTGGAGTTGCTATTTGGAGATTCTATAGTGGAGATGCTACTTGGAGGACTTCAATCTACTCTCTTCTACATGCGGCAAGACGGAGGCTGCCAGAAGCGTAGTCTTCGATAGGACTAGCTATCCCCCCTCTTATTCTGGCATTCTGCAGTTCAGTCCACCGATATGGCCTTCTTACACATATAACCATGCATATGTAGTGTAGTTCCTTGCTTGCGAGTACTTTGGATGAGTACTCACGGTTGCTTTTCTCCCTCTTTTCCCCCTTTCCCTTCTACCTGGTTGTCACAACCAGATGCTGGAGCCCTGGAGCCAGACGCCACCGTCGACGACGACCCCTACTACGCTGGAGGTGCCTACTACTACGTGCAGCCCGCTGACGACGTCCAGGAGTAGTTAGGAGGATCCCAGGCAGGAGGCCTGCACCTCTTTCGATCTGTATCCCAGTTTGTGCTAGCCTTCTTAAGGCAAACTTGTTTAACTTATGTCTGTACTCAGATATTGTTGCTTCCGCTGACTCGTCTATGATCGAGCACTTGTATTCGAGCCCTCGAGGCCCCTGGCTTGTATTATGATGCTTGTATGACTTATTTATGTTTTAGAGTTGTGTTGTGATATCTTCCCGTGAGTCCCTGATCTTGATCGTACACGTTTGCGTGCATGATTAGTGTACGATTGAATCGGGGGCGTCACAGACAAGATGGTGATGGTGCATGTAGACATCTCACATGAAGTCCATGGCCTAGTCAGTTATGCGGGGTTCATCCCGTAGGTCGGTGGCAAGAAATAGTCTACAGAGTTTAGATAGTGCAACTTTGCTTGTCTGTAGCAACTACTATTGTTCAGTACTTGATTTGTGTTTGTGAACCATGTATTGTTTATTAGTACTGCCGCTTTTGGTGTGTGGTCAGTCCTGAGAACGGTCTATGTTAATGTCTGTCCACTCAATTCAGTCTGTATATTTTGAAGTATCCAGATCATATTTTTTGTGAGGATGGTTTATCTATTATGGTTTGCTACGACTAGAGCTTGCGTTGGTTTTCCTCGAAGAGGAGAGGGTGATGCAGCAATAGTAGCGTAAGTACTTCCCTCAGTTTTTGAGAACCAAGGTATCAATCCAGTAGGAGGCTCCTCAAAAGTCCCACACACCTACACAAACAAACAAAGAACTCGCAACCAATGCGATAAAGGGGTTGTCAATCCCTTCACGGCCACTTGAGAAAGTGAGATCTAATAAAGATAGTAAGATAAGATAAATATATTTTTGGTATTTTATAATATAGATGCAAAAAGTAAAGATGCAAATAAAAGTAGATTGGAAGCAAATATGATAAGAGATAGACCCGGGGGCCATAGGTTTCACTAGTGGCTTCTCTCAAGATAGCATAAGTATTACAGTGGGTGAACAAATTACTGTCGAGCAATTGATAGAAAAGTGAATAATTATGAGATTATCTAGGCATCATCATGTATATAGGCACCACGTCCATAACAAGTAGACCGACTCCTGCCTGCATCTACTACTATTACTCCACACATCGACCGACTCCTGCCTGCATCTAGATTATTAAGTTCATAAGAACAGAGTAACGCATTAAGCAAAATGACATGATGTAGAAGGATAAACTCAAGCAATATGATATAAACCCCATCTTGTTATCCTTAATGGCAACAATACAATACGTGCCTTGCAACCCTTTCTGTCACTGGGTAAGGACACCGCAAGATTGAACCCAAAGCTAAGCACTTCTCCCATGGCAAGAAAGATCAATCTAGTAGGCCAAACCAAACTGATAATTGAAGAGACTTGCAACAATAACTCAATCATACATAAAATAATTCAGAGAAGATTCAAATATTATTCATAGATAAACTTGATCATAAACCCACAATTCATCGGATCTCGACAAACACACCGCAAAAAGAGTTTACATCGAATAGATGTCCACAAGAGAGGGGGAGAACATTGTATTGAGATCCAAAAAGAGAGAAGAAGCCATCTAGCTAATAACTATGGACCCATAGGTCTGTGGTAAACTACTCAAAACTCATCGGAGGGGCAAGGATGTTGATGTATAAGCCCTCCGTGGTCGATTCCCCCTCCAGCAGAAGGCCGGTGAAGGCTCCAAGATGGGATCTTGCGGATACAGAAGGTTACGGTGGTGGAAATTGTGTTTCGTCCTCCTGCTGGATATTTTCGGGGTACGTAGGTATATATAGGAGGAAGAAGTACGTCGGTGGCCGCCCGAGGGGCCCACGAGACAGGGGGCGCGCCCTATAGGGGGGGTGCTCCTATCTCGTGGGAGCCTCGTCTGCTTCTTGACTTGCACTCCTAGTCCCCTGGATCATGTTCGTTCCAAAAATCACGCTCTCGAAGGTTTCATTCCGTTTGGACCCTGTTTGATATTCCTTTTCTTCGAAATACTGAAATAGGCAAAAAAACAACAATATGGGTTGGGCCTCCGGTTAGTAGGTTAGTCCCAAAAATGATATAAATGTGTAAAATAAATCCCATAAACATCCAAAAGGGGTAATATAATAGCATGGAACAATCAAAAATTATAGATACATTGGAGACGTATCAAGCATCCCCAAGCTTAATTCCTGCTCGTCCTCGAGTAGGTAAATGATAAAAAAGAAATTTTTGATGTGGAATGCTACCTACCATAATTTATAATGTAATTTTCTTTATTGTGGCATCAATGTTCAGATCCAAATGATACAAAATAAAAGTTCATATGGACATAAGAAATAGTAATACTTCAAGCATACTAATCAAAGTAATCATGTCTTCTCAAAATAACATGGCCAAAGAAAGTTATCCCTACAAAATCACATAGTTTGGATGTTGCTCTATCTTCATCACACAAAGGATTTAATCATGCACAACCCCGATGACAGGCCAAGCAATTGTTTCATACTTTAATAATCTCAAACTCTTTCAACTTTCACGCAATATATGAGCGTCAGCCATGGACATAGCACTATATGTGGAATAGAATGGTGGTTGTGGAGAAGACAAAAGAGGAGAACATAGTATCACATCAACTAGGCGTATCAACGGGCTATAGAGATTCCCATTAATAGATATCAATAGGGATTGCCATGCAACGGATGCACTAGAGCTATAAATATATGAGAGCTCAACAAAAGAAACTAAGTGGGTGTGCATCCAACTCGCTTGCTCACGAAGACCTAGGGCATTTTGAGGAAGCCCATCATTGGAATATACAAGCCAAGTTCTATAATGAAAAATTCCCACTAGTATATGAAAGTGACAACATATGAGACTCTCTATCATGAAGATCATGGTGCTATTTTGAAGCACAAGTGTGGAAAAAGAGATAGTAGCATTGTCCCTTCTCTCTTTTTCTCTCATTTTTTTTCTTTTCTTATTTTTTTCTCTTTTTTTCTTTGGCCTTCTTTTTTTTCTTTTTGGCCTTTCTCTTTTTTTCTTTTTCTCTTTTTTTTCTTTTGTAAAGTCCGAAGTCTCATCTCGACTTGTGGGGGAATCATAGTCTTCATCATCCTTTCCTCATTAGGACAATGCTCTAATAATGAAAATCATCACACTTTTATGGATTTACAACTCAAGAATTACAACTCAAAGCTAGAACAAGGTATGACTCTATATTAATGCCTCCGGCGGTGTACCGGGATATGCAATGAATCAAGAACGACATGTATGAAAATTATGAAGGTGGCCTTGCCACAAATACAATGTCAACTACATGATCATGCAAAGAGCAATATGACAAAAGTAATGTGTGTCATATGAACGGAACAGTGGAAAGTTGCATGGCAATATATCTCAGAATGGCTATGGAAATGCCATAATAGGTAGGTACGGTGGTTGTTTTGACGAAGGTATATGGTGGGTGTATGGTATCGGCGAAAGTTGTGCGGTACAAGAGAGGCTAGCAATGATGGAAAGGTGAAAGGGTGCGTATAATCCATGGACTCAACATTAGTCAAAAGAACTCATATACTTGTTGCAAAAATTTAGAAGTCATCAAAAACCAAAGCACTACGCGCATGCTCCTAGGGGGATAGATTGGTAGGAAAAGACCATCGCTCGTCCCCGACTGCCACTCATAAGGAAGACACTAAATAAATAAAATTGTGCTCCAACTTCATCACAAAGCGGTTCACCATACGTGCATGCTACAGGAATCACAAACTTCAACACGAGCATTCTTTAAATTCATAATCACCCAACTAGCATAACTTTAATATCACTACCTCATTATCTCAAAACAATTATCAAGCATCAAATTGATCATAGCATCCAATTCACTTTCTATGATAGTTTTTTTTATACCCAACTTGGATGCTCATCATTCTAGGACCAACTTTATGACCATAGCAAATACCATGCTGTTCTAAAAGACTCTCAAAATAATATAAGTGAAGCATGAGAGACTAGAAATTTCTTCAAAATTAAGACACCACCGTGCTCTAAAAGATATAAGTGCAGCACTAGAGCAAAAACTATCAAGCTCAAAAGATATAAGTGAAGCACATAGAGTATTCTAGCAAATTCTAATCAAATAGGCTTCTCCTAAAAGGTGTGTACAGCAAGGACGACTGTGGTAAACTAAAAAGCAAAGACTAATATAATACACGATGCTCCAAGCAAAACACATATCATGTGGCGAATAAAAATATAGCTCCAAGTAAAGTTACCAATGAACAAAGACGAAAGAGGGGATGCCTTCCTGGGGCATTCCCAAGCTTAGGATTTTGGCTATCCTTGAATATCTTGGGGTGCCTTGGGAATCCCCAAGCTTAGGCTCTTGCCACCCTTTATTCCATAGTCCATAAAAGCTTTACCCAAAACTTGAAAACTTCACAACACAAAACTCAACAGGAAATCTTATAAGCCCCGTTAGTGAAAGAAAACAAAACCACCACATAATGTACTGTAATGAACTCATTCTTTATTTATTTTGGTGTTAAACTTACTGTAATCCAACTTCTCTATGGTTTATAAATTATTTTACTAGCCATAGATGCATTGAAATAAGCAAACAACACACGAAAAACAGAATCTGTCAAAAACAGAACAGTCTGTAGCAATCTGTAACTAACGCAAAATTTTGGAACTCTAAAAATCCTACCAAAATAGGAACTCCTTTACAATTTATTTATTGATCATAAGCAAAAATAATCAATGCAAAAGCACGTTCCTGTTATTTAACAAAATTATATTCGTGTGCGCAAAGTTTCTGTTTTTCAGAAGAATCAAATCAACTATCATCATAGGTTATCCTATAGGTTCCACTTGGCAAAAATACTAATTAAAAGATAAAAACGCATCAAAACAGAAGGTATATGCAAGATTTATTACTAAAAAGGAGCAAAAACAAAAAACATAAATAAAATTGGGTTGCCTCCCAACTAGCGCTATCGTTTAACGCCCCTATCTAGGCATAAAAGCAAAGATAGATCTAACGAGTGCCATCTTTGGCACTAAATTCATCAATAGGGCACTTGTGATCTCTAGGGATTTCTCCTTTTTTAGCAATGGCTAAACCTTTAGGAAAAAATTCAAGAAATTCATTGGTAGCAAAAGGTTCCTTAACGATAGAGAGACAATGGGGAAGAACACTTATGGATTTGAGATCCGCGTCTCCTTTACTAGAAGATTCACCCTTATTTTTAGGAACATAAATAAACTTGGAAGTATTAGTAGGGGGTTTTGGAGTGTTTCTCATGGGGGAAAACGCGGAACCTAAGTTTGTAATGATATCCTCAAGTTTACCAATTCTAGCAGTCTAGATCTATTTTTTCATTGACTATAGGTTCTTTTTCTTTAAGATTCTTCAAAGTAACTCCAACCCTAGATCCAAATTGGGTAATGTGATTATGAATCTTTTTAACCAAATTTTCAATCAACTCAACAGTGGCAATTTTATTTTCAATAATCTCAAGCCATTGCATAATGTGTTCTAAAGTTAAGACAGTTCCATTGATCAAAATAGGTGGTGGGCCAAACAAATCTAACATAGCATTATAAACATCAAACATATGGCTACTCATGAAATCACCACCGGTAGCAATATCAAGAACACATCTATTCCAAGGAGTAATGCCTACATAAAAATTGCGGAGAAGAACGGAAGTAGCAAGCTTCCTAGTAGCTTTACATTGGGCATTGCAAATTCTATGCCAAGCATCTTTTAAACTTCCTCTCTCCCTTTGCTTAAAATTGGGAATTTCTTGTTCGGGAGTGAGAATAAGGATAGGAGGACTAGCCATGATGACAAGGTAATCGAACTAACACACGGGCAAACGGAAAAAGGCAAGCGAAAGAGAGAGGAGGAGATTGGGAAAGAGAGGGCGAATAAAATGGCAAGGGTGAAGTGGGGGAGAGGAAAATGAGAGGCAAATGGCAAATAATGTAAATGCAAGGGAGATGGGTTTGTGATGGGTACTTGGTATGTCTTGACTTGAGCGAAGACCTCCCCGGCAACGGCGCCAGAAATCCTTCTTGCTACGTCTTGAGCTTGCGTTGGTTTTCCTCGAGGAGGAGAGGGTGATGCAGCAATAGTAGCGTCAGTATTTCCCTCAGTTTTTGAGAACCAAGGTATCATTCCAGTAGGAGGCTCCTCAAAAGTCCCACGCACCTACACAAACAAACTGAGAACTCGCAACCAACGCGATAAAGGGGTTGTCAATCCCTTCACGGCCACTTGCGAAAGTGAGCTCTAATAAAGATAGTAAGATAAGATAAATATATTTTTGGTATTTCATAATATAGATGCAAAAAGTAAAGATGCAAATAAAAGTAGATTGGAAGCAAATATGATAAGAGATAGACCCGGGGGGCATAGGTTTCACTAGTGGCTTCTCTCAAGATAGCATAAGTATTACGGTGGGTGAACAAATTACTGTCGAGCAATTGATAGAAAAGTGAATAATTATGAGATTATCCAGGCATGATCATGTATATAGGCATCACATCCATAACAAGTAGACCGACTCCTGCCTGCATCTACTACTATTACTCCACACATCGACCGACTCCTGCCTGCATCTAGAGTATTAAGTTCATAAAAACACAATAACGCATTAAGCAAGATGAAATGATGTAGAAGGATAAACTCAAGCAATATGATATAAACCCCATCTTGTTATCCTCGATGGCAACAATACAATACGTGCCTTGCAACCATTTCTGTCACTGGGTAAGGACACCGCAAGATTGAACCCAAAGCTAAGCACTTCTCCCATGGCAAGAAAGATCAATCTAGTAGGCCAAACCAAACTGATAATTGAAGAAACTTGCAAAGATAACTCAATCATACATAAAAGAATTCAGAGAAGATTCAAATATTATTCATAGATAACTTGATCATAAACCCACAATTCATTGGATCTCGACAAACACACCGCAAAAAGAGTTTACATCAAATAGATCTCCACAAGAGAGGGGGAGAACATTGTATTGAGATCCAAAAAGAGAGAAGAAGCCATCTAGCTAATAACTATGGACCCGTAGGTCTGTGGTAAACTACTCACAACTCATCGGAGGGGCAAGGATGTTGATGTAGAAGCCCTCCATGGTCGATTCCCCCTCCGGCAGAACGCCAGCGAAGGCTCCAAGATGGGATCTCGCGGATACAGAAGGTTACGGTGGTGGAAATTGTGTTTCGTCTTCCTTTTCGGGGTACGTAGGTATATATAGGAGGAAGAAGTACGTCTGTGGCCGCTCGAGGGGCCCATGAGACAGGGGGCGCGCCCTCCTATCTCGTGGGAGCCTCGGCTGCTTCTTGACTTGCACTCCAAGTCCTCTGGATCACGTTCGTTCCAAAAATCACGCTCCTGAAGGTTTCATTCCGTTTGGACTCCGTTTGATATTCCTTTTCTTTGAAATACTGAAATAGGCAAAAAACAACAATATGGGCTGGGCCTCCGGTTAGTAGGTTAGTCCCAAAAATGATATAAATGTGTAAAATAGAGCCCATAAACATCCAAAAGGGGCAATATAATAGCATGGAACAATCAAAAATTATAGATACGTTGGAGACGTATCATGGTTACACTCCAATATCTGTATGCATTGCAGGGTTTATCGCACCCACCAGGATTTCCAGTCCCATGGATGTTCGGTCCATACGAGTTGTCATGACCTTTGGACTGTCTTGGTTGTGGGAGTAGGCGGGGCCCCTGCATGCCACGCGTAGTTGGATGATCAATCTTCTGTTTAGTACTTCAACATAGTGATTTCCTGGTAAGGATTCACTCGTGTCACATCAAGTAAATGTTATTGATTTACTATCTAAATCTTATTGATTTAATGTCATGTTTTCTTTCTTTTCCTGCAATTTTATGATGCAGGATTTGCCATGTGACATTCATCACAGAATAAACCGTTTGGTTTGCTCTATGACGGCTATTTTTGCAGGCTTCACTTCTTATGTCGTGTCAGTAATGAAGGCACTGTCCATCACTTATATTACTGGAAAAAATTGGATCTGTCTGTTGTCTAAGTACAAGCTGAATCCCTATGATGAACTGCAGTTTGGTTTAACAAAAATGCCACAATTAGTCCTTCTCGTGTTTAAAAGAAATGAAGAAAAAATTGGATCACGGTCATGGATCCTAGTAAAGTTAGAAAGCTGATCATAGTAGACCAGACACGATCGCCGCTGTCTCGCACATCGGTACCACCTTCAGCAACGGATCGAGCACCGGAAGTTGCTCTAGCACTGACAGCGGCAGCAGCTCAGTCTGATCCAGCTGAGGATTGGCCACCGACCACGTCAGCGGATCAGTCTGATCTACCGGAGGATCGGGCATCGACACCGGCACCTGCTCCGACACCGGCACCAGCTCTACAAGGAGCACCATCTTCGGCAGCAGCAGTGGCTTCGACACCTGCACCAACCCTTGCACTTGCATATGCTCCGGCCCGTGTAGTTGCATCGGCAACAGACTGGGCTGCAGTTCGCACTTCGTATACCAAAGTCCTTACAAAAACCAACATGTCCACCTTCTTGGTAAGCATTGGCCGCCCAAGTGCTTCGTTCTTTTTTCTTTCCATGTTGTTTCACATGATTCACTGTGTTGATCTAACTATTTGGGTATGTCTTCTTGTTTGCAAACAAAGAATTCCTAGAGCAACGAGGGAGTCGTTCAACAATCCGGGCGACCGCGGCCAAGTTTCTCTTACCATGCGCAACCTTGGTGTGAATGAACCTGCTCAATATACTGTAAGTACAAAGGATGGTCTCATGATGATTGATGCTAAAGGATGGTCAAGGTTCAAATCTAAATCATATCTTGTGGTAGGGGATGATGTCAAAATCGAACTTTCTCGGCAAGGAGAGCTGGTCCAAATCAACTTTGAAATTCTTCAGTAGCAGCACGCAACTGCCGAACTGATCTATCCTCCGAGAGATTTTGATGTAATAATCTGGCATGGTGAAACAAGTGTCCTGTGTGTATAAGTAGTACGACAGTATTATTTATCACATGGTATATCGTTGATAGAATTGCAACTCTGATTGCTGGTTAGGAACTGTCGTTCGGTTTCATTCCAACAACTATCGTGCTTTATTCAATTTTGTGTATTCGCCTTGCGACATCATCTAAAACCAGCATCGTACCGATCGCTTGCAATATGAAAAGCGCTGAGGTACAACACATGGGCCCCCAAACATGCAGGGTCGGCCTATGGCCCAAAGTCCAGAACCGTGAGCCTATCTGAGTATTATATTCTCAGCCGAACCCCCATAAAAAAAGCTGAACCCCCATAATGCCCGTGCGTTGCAGAGGGAGTATATTTCTCGGCAAGGTGAGCCTGCGATATAAAAGATTTGTATATTTCTTTACAGAGGGAGTATCTCTCTGTCAAAATATATATTTATGTGTAACTAGTTACTCATGTCTTTCTACTTCCTTTCGCTGATATGTGGGGCAACCGGCAACGGGGTCCACGTACCATATGCACAAATTAGAGTGCACAACCTTCATGGTAGACACGCCCCGGTCGTAGCGCTGCAGTAATGCCCAATGAGTCGTCAAATCACACCCCCCTCCTTCCAGCTTTAGCAGTAAGCTGGACGGACGAAGCGGCAATATTTCACTGGGCCTGAATCCCCTTCTCCCTCGTCTTCTTGTTCAGAGAAAACCCCCTCTCGGCGATTGCATAGGGTTTTCTCATGGAGAACCAGGTACGAATTCTTCATCCATCCCCGATAAATCCAAGTCCCTTGGTCACAGCTAATCCTAGGATGGCAGCCGCCGCCGTTGATGCATTTTTCTTCCTACTGAATCTAGTGTGTTTCATTTGCAGTGCCCAAAGTGCGAGTACCCTACAGGTTTCTGCGCCCTCGGCGAGACGCCACACTTGTTCCTTCTCATCCTAACACAATATTTTGAAACGCGCACAGTATGTTCCTAGAATCCTATTTTCTATCCGGGAGGGTGGTTTTTTTTGAACATGTTGTGTTCTCATATTATTTTTCCTGCAGTGTATTATTTGCTCTGCCAGATCAAATGTACTCAAGATGCTCGGCCTTGCCATAACTGAATACACTAGTTTAATGGTCACAGTGAAGACAAGCCATGGATATAAGTTCCAAGTTGGGTTCATGAACCAAGAAGATCGCTGCTTTTTTTATGGTCGAACTTGGATAAACTTTCTCAAGTGTTACAGACTGAAAGTTGGCGCACGAGTGTTGATGGAAATAGCAGAACCTGGTCTCATCTTCACTATGATCTTCCACCCCGACGTCGTTCCGATTGTTCATCCATGTTAGTTTTGTATCTAGTTCTTGCTTGTTGCCTCGATTACTTCTTAATCCACCTATTCTGTCTAACTAATCACAATTTACCTTTAGAAGTGGCAACAAATCTCTCACGAAGATGCTACTTCTAACTAATATTTTCTTATAATTGGTGGCACGTGTAGGTTTTTTCAGAGTTAAGCAGTCTGCTCGTTTGTTACTCTGTAATAACTCGGCTGTTACTGATGGCACTGAAGTTGACTGGATCGACATCCACAAGTTCCTACACTTTATTGATCCTCTTGAGGTCCTTGTGGGGCATTTCAATGGTGGAAGGCCAAGTGGGATATGTGTGCCACTGCTGCACTCATTGAACAGGTCCAACTGTGTCGAGAAACTTATGGTATGAGCTGTTTTCTGTTATATATGTTGTTCATAAACTATTGCTTATACACAGTTTTACAGTTGTGATCTTGTTGAAACAGGAACTGCCCAGTTCTATTGTTCCTATATAGATGCCTGACCATGGTCGGGTCAGACTTGCGCTTGGTCACAACATGATGTTTATGTCGACCTACTCAATTCCCCTTGGAGGTGAAAATATACTTATTCATGGGTGGTCTCAAATAATGAAGGCCCGTCCATCTTGGAGAATAGGACAGAAGATTATGTTCATGCTTTTCCATGGCTCTAAAGCAAATATCATGTTTATTGACCACGTTGCGAGATGAAGCCGCTTTCAGAAGGTTGTGGATGCGCGGGGTGGCACCTGGGCCTTGTCCTGGGGCTTGGCAGCCTCACCCTTGGTTAACTGTAGGCAAAGTAGCACCGTTCGAGGCGTGCTTTGTACGGTTGAACATGTGTAAGTACTCATACTGCCTTCACCTTTGGTTGTTAAGTGCCCCAACTGGTTTCAGTTAAGGTTGTTAAGTACTCCTGCTACTTTTACAGTCTGTCGTGTTTCTTCAGTCCTGTCATCCTCCAGCCGCCAAAACAAAAGCAGCGCCGGCGGGGCCGCCTGCTTTCGCCTCCCACGGCTGGCTGCGCCTCAATGCACGCATCACCGCCCCACCGTCTCCTAAATCGTTAATGCCGACGTCCTCCGCGCGCTTTGGTGCGCTCGCCGCGGCGCCGCCCTCTCGCGTTGTCAACATGGTCAACAAACAACAAGTATCGACAGAAGTACGTGGAAAGGATGATAGTAGGGGCCCACCATGTCAGCGTATAGAAAAATAAAATGATTCCTCCTAGTGTTTTCCTGGCATCTGGGACCCACAACATTGTGAACGTATATAGTCAATAGACAAGAGAACAGCGCAAGATCAGCTGACACCTGGGATGTAGCTACTCGAGCAGTATTTTTTTTATTGTTGAGACGGAGCATGGTTTGAACTGGGCTGTGGCCCGTCTAGCCCAGGCTTATATTTTATGTTCACCATGTGACCAACCCAGCTATTTTTTCTTTGTGAAAATGAGCCTAGTTTATTTTTTCTGAAGAATACCCAATCCAGGCCTACTTATTTTTCGACGCCCTGATGGGCTGCAACTCTTTCAAGACGCCTGCAAATCTTGTAAGTAATATGAAATGGGGTGTAAATATAAAAACAGATGAGAAATTGACAATTACTTCATAATTTCTGAATTTCTTCACATTTTCAGATTCCTATTTCACTGGGCATTAACCTAATTTAAATATATCTTCAAAGTACTTTAAATATGGCTCAACATTTCGGTATTAAAAATAGTTTGGAACCCACAGAAATATGCAAAATTGGCCTTGGCCAACCAAAAAAACGACTGCAATAAATTGCAAAAGAAGTTTCCATGAGCTATATATAAATTAATTAAAAAAAAGAGGGACTGGTCTGACTTGTGGGCCTGTTTAGTTGACGTGTATGCAAGATTTTTTTAGTTATTATATAAGTCAACAAACGATTAGCAGATGTAACCGTTGGATGTCAATCCAATGGCCGTCGTGTTTCTTCAATCTCTAATCTTCTTGCTCCAGCCGCCTAAGCAGCACCGGCGGGACCACCTGCTCCCGCCTCCCGTGGCCAGCTGTGCTGCCGCGCAGGCCTCAGCACCCCCTACTACTCCCACCGCTGGCCAAGGCATCCCTCTACTCACCCACACCCCCTATTATTCTGCGGTGACAGCAGCCTCACACCGCAGCCGAACCGGTGAACCCTCGTACTCCTCTCCGCGCGGGCTTCCACTGCCGCATCTTCCCCGTCTCCGTGTCGCCCCCTTCCTAGGCCTCGCCATCGTCCACCACCGTGGTGCTCTCGGGGCGGCGTGGTCAATGTGGTCAACGGCCGACTTCCATCGGAAGAGTACTGTACGTGGAGAGGCCGATAGCTGGGTCCACGACAGCCGCAAGGAAGTGCCTCCTTATTATGCGGAAAATAATTATTCCTCCACCTAACAGCAGGGACCCATCGGACGGGCCACCAGTATTTCGCGAAAAAAATTCCCCCTGACTGCTGGGACCCACCAGACGGGTCACCGTATTTCGCGGAAAAAACGTTCCCCTCGCTGTCAGCTCGGACCCATCAGAAGTGCCTCCTTATTACGCACAAAAAAATGAATACCCCTGCTAGCTGGGACTCACCTTGGTGGGAGGCTGACTTGTGGGCCTACTAAGTTGAGGGACAGAGGCCTTTGTCAACTTTAGTCAATATATAAACGATTCTAGCTCCAGTGACCGTACGATGTCCATCCAATGGCCGTAGTGCTTCTTCAACCTCTGGTCTTCTTGCTCCAGCCGCCCAAAGCAGCGCCGGTCGTGCCGCCTGCTCCTGCCGCCCGTGGCCGGCTATGATGCCGCAGAGGCCTCACCGCCCCCTACTTCTCCCACCGCTGGCCAGGCCATCCCTCTACGCACCCACACCCCCTGTTATTGTGCGGTGACGGCAGCCTCACACCGCAGCCGAATGAGTGAACCCTCATACTCCTCTACGCATGGGCATCCACTGCCGCGTCTTCCCCGGCTCCGCATCGTCCCCTTCCTAGGCCTCGCCGTCGTCCATTGCCCTGGTGCTCTCGGCGCGGCGTGGTCAATGTGGTCAAGGAACGGCTTCCATCGGACGTGGACTGTACGTGGAGAGGCTGACAGCTGGGTCCATGGCCGCAGCAAGGAAGTGCCTCCTTATTACGCGCAAAATAATTGTTCCTCCACCTGACAGCAGGGACCCAACGGACGGGCCACCGTATTTTGCGAAAAAAATGTTTCCCCCTGACTACTGGGACCCACCAGCTACATCTTCGCACGCAAGGAAGTGCGTTCGAAAAAAAATGATTCTCCCTCCTGACTGCTGGGACCCACCAGCTACATCTTCGCATGCAAGGAAGAGCGTCCGAAAAAACGATTCGGTCCCCTGACTGTTGGGACCCACCAGCTACATCTTCGCATGCAAGGAAGTGCCTGACAGTCTGGACACACCTGGTCGAAGCGTACGTAGCATTGTCATTCTGGTCGCGAACGTGTATGTACATATATACTGGTCGATGTAGAGGTGCGCACGTGTCGTAGAAGAGGCGCGTACGTGTCATAGTAGAGGCGCGCACGTAGCACGTACACGTACGTACAGTGGCTAGTGTGCAAGAAAGAAAATACGGCCACGTATATGTCCATACGGGCGGGGTCTCGAATGCCTACTTGCGCATACGTACGGCCAGGGCTCGTGTACATGGCTGTGTCGGAACGGAGAAACAACGTCGTCGTCGTGTTCATGGGGAGGCAACGGAATGCGTCGTGTTCATCGGGAGGCAACGGAATGCGTCGTGTTCATCAGGAGGCAACGGAACGCGTGGGAGCCAACTGGCTGGGTCGGAACGGAATGCATCGTCATGTTCATCGGGAGGCCTTGGACGGAACATGCAATGGAAACGAGGCCTGGCATACTGCACAACGGAGGAAACGGCCTTGTGTTCAACCGGCCACGTTCTAAATGTGATCCTGTTCATCGGGAGGGGTGTGGCGTACAGCAAAACAAAGGAAACGGACCTCCTACGGTCCAAACGGGGGTCCTGTTGATCGGGCGGGGTGTGGCATACCGCAAAACGGACGAAACAGACTTGTGTTGGAGCGCTACAGTCGAAACAGGGGCCCTGTTGATTAGGAGGGGTGTGGCGTACCACAAAACGGACGAAATGGACTTGTGTTGGAGCGCTACGGTCGACATGGGGGTCCTGTTCATCGGGAGGGGTGTGGTGTACCGCAAAACGGGACTCCACGGGATACTGTTCATATCCACCGTTGACCTCCTCCAGCCTCCACGGGCTACCGTCGACCTCCTCCAGCCTCCACGGGCTCTTGTTCATCCAGCCTCCACCGGGCGCTACTCCACCGGCTACTGTTCAACCACCCCTCCACGGGCACCCCTCCATCGTCTACTGTTCATCCAGCCCTCCACACCACGGGGTCCTGTTCATCCAGAGGCAATGCCACCGCTCAGTGTTCATCCAGCCCCCCACCCCCTGCAACGCTCATTGTTCATCCAGAGAGGCAGCATCGATCGGCTTCAGTTAGCAGCAGTAGCGAAGGAATCGCTCGATCAGGTTTAGTTAACAACCATCGATCGATCGCTCGGGTTCAGTAACTCGTAGCCTGCAGTGCAATCGCTCGGGTTCAGTTAGAGCCCAACGCCTCGCTTGGGTTCAGTTAGGGCCAACGCCTCGCACACACGCGCGTACGTGTACGAGAGAAACACGCGTCGCTTGGCCCCCGAGCGCCCACCGTAACCGGGAACTCCCCAAAATTTTCCTCGCCCTCGCTTCTACCTCGGTTTTTTCCGTCATGGACGGCCCAAAGAATGTCATGCAGCTGCGTCTCTGGCCCACCCAGGACGAAAAGCCCATTTTCTGTCATAAGTTTTTGTCATAGAAGTAGGAGCCCACCACATCTATGATGATACCGGGTTTTGTCACAATTATCGTCATAGAAGTGTCATATGTATGATAGGAAAAAAATTCGTTCGGCCCAAAATGTCACGGATGTGTCTTTTTTTGTAGTGTACGTTGGAGACGTATCAATCAAGTGATCATTTAGATGACTAGAGGGATGTCTATCTAAGTGGGAGTTCTTTAGTAATATGATTAATTGAACTTTAATTTATGATGAACTTAGTCCTGATATTATTTGCAAATTATGTTGTATATCAATAGCTCGCGTTGTAGCTTCCCTATGCTTTTTGATATGTTCCTAGAGAAAACTAAGTTGAAAGATGATAGTAGCAATGATGCGGACTGGGTCCGTAATCTGAGATTTATCCTCATTGCTGCACAGAAGAATTATGTCCTTGATGCACCTCTAGGTGACAGACCTAGTGCAGGAGCAGATGCAAATGTTATGAACGTTTGTCTAGCTCAATATGACGACTACTTGGTAGTTTCATGCACCATGCTTTACGACTTAGAACCAGGACTTCAAAAATGTTTTGAAATGCCACGGAGCATATGAGACGTTCCAAGAGCTGAAATTGGTATTTCAGACTCATGCCCGTGTCGAGAGGTATGAGACCTCTGACAAGTACTTCGCCTAAAAGGATGGAGGAGAATAGCTCAGCTAATGAGCATGTGCTCAGAATGTCTGGGTACTACAATCGCTTGAATGAAGTGAGAGTTAATCTTCCAGATAAGATCATGATTGAGAGATTTCTCTAGTCACCATCACCAAGTTACTGGAACTTCGTGATGAACTATAATATGCAAGTGATAACAAAAGTGATCCCTGAGCTCTTTGTGATGCTGAAATCAACGAAGGTAGAAATCAAGAAAAAGCATCAAGTGTTGATGATTAAACAAGATCACTAGTTTCAAGAAAAGGGAAAAGGGAAAGAAAGGGAACTTCAAGAAGAATGTCAAGGAAGTTGTCTCTCCCGTGAAGATGCCCAAAGCTGGACCTAAGCCTGAAACTAAGTGCTTCTACTACAAAGGAAATGGTCACTGAAAGCGGAGTTACCCCAAATATGTGGTGGATAAGAAGGATGGCAAAGTGAACAAAGGTATATTTGATATACATGTTATTGATGTGTACCTTACTAGTGCTCGTATTAACCCCTGGGTATTTGTTATTTGTTTAGTTGCTAAGATTAGTAACTCGTAACAGGAGTTGCAGAATAAATAGAGACTAGTTGAGGGTGAAGTGACAATGTATGTTGGAAGTGGTTCGAAGATTGATATGATCATCATCGCACACCCCCTATATTTTATGGATTAGAGTCGAACCTAAATAAATGTTATTTGGTGTTTGTGTTAAAGCATGAATATGATTAGATCATGTTTATTGCAATACGGTTATTCATTTAAGACAGAGAATAATTGTTATTCTATTTACATGAATAAAACCTTCTATGGTCATACACCCAATGTTGATGGTTTATTGAATCTTGATTGTAGTGATACACATATTCATAATATTGATGCCAAAAGATGCAAAGTTAATAATGATAGTGCAACATACTTGTGGCACTTCCGTTTAGGTCATATTGGTGTAAAGCGCATGAAGAAACTCCATGCCGATGGGCTTTTTGAATCACTTGATTATGAATCATTTGATACTTGCGAACCGTGCCTTATGGGCATGATGACTAAAACTCCGTTCTCCGGAACAAGGGAACGAGCTAATGACTTATTGGAAATAATACATATTGATGCATGCGGTCCAATGAGTGTTGAGGCTCGTGGTAGGTATCATTATTTTTTGACCTTCACAAATGATTTGAGCAGATATGGGTATATCTACTTAATGAAACACAAGTCTGAAACATTTGAAAAGTTCAAAGAATTTCAGAGTGAAGCGGAGAATCATTGTAACAAGAAAATAAAGTTTCTATGATCTGATCATGGAGGTGAATATTTGAGTTACGAGTTTGGCCTTCATTTAAAACAATGTGGAATAGTTTCACAGCTCACGCCACCTTGGAACACCACAGTGTAATGGTGTGTCCGAACATCGTAACTGCACTTTATTAGATATGGTGCGATCTATGATGTCTCTTACCGATTTACCACTATCGTTTTGGTATTATGCATTAGAGGCAGCTGCATTCATGTTAAATAGGGCACCATCAAAATCCGTTGAGACGACACCGTATGAACTGTGGTTTGGCAAACAAACCTAAGCTGTCATTTCTTAAAGTTTGGGGTTGCGATGCTTATGTGAAAAAGCTTCAATCTGATAAGCTCGAGCCCAAATCGGAGAAATGTGTCTTCATAGGATACCCAAAAGAAACTGTTGGGTACACCTTCTATCACAGATCCGAAGGCAAGACATTCGTTGCTAAGAATGGATCCTTTTTAGAGAAGGATTTTCTCTCGAAAGAAGTGAGTGGGAGGAAAGTAGAACCTGATGAGGTAATTGTACCTTCTCCCGAATTGGAAAGTCGTTCATCATAGAAATCAGTTCCAGTGATTCCTACACCAATTAGTGAGGAAGCTAATGATGATGATCATGAAACTCCAGATCAAGTTACTACCGAACCTCGTAGGTCAACCAGAGTACGGTCCGCACTAGAGTGGTACGCTAATCCTATTTTGGAAGTCATGTTACTAGACCATGATGAACCTATGAACTATGATGAAGCGATGATGAGCTCAAATTCCACAAAATGGCTTGAGGCCATGAAATCTGAGATGGGATCCATGTATGAGAACAAAGTGTGGACTTTGGTGGACTTGCCCGATGATCGGCAAACCATAGAAAATAAATGGATCTTCAAGAGGAAGATGGACGCTGATAGTAGTGTTACTATCTACAAAGCTCGACTTGTCGCAAAAGGTTTTCAAAGTGTTTGACTACGATGAGATTATCGCAACTGTAGTGATGCTTAAATCCATCCGAATCATGTTAGTAATTGCCATATTTTATGAAATCTAGCAAATGGATGTCAAAACTGCATTGCTTAAATGGATATTTCTTAAAGAAGAGTTGTATATGATGCAACCAGAAGGTTTTGTCCATCCTAAAGGTACTAACAAGTTGTGCAAGCTCCAGCAATCCATCTATGGACTGGTGCAAGCATCTCGGAGTTGGAATATACGCTTTGATAAGTTGATCAAAGCATATAGTTTTATACATACTTGCGGTGAAGCCTGTATTTACAAGAAAGTGAGTGGGAGCACTATAGCCTTTCTGATAAGTATATGTAAATGACATATTGATGATCGGAAATGATGTAGAATTTTCTGGAAAGCATAAAGGAGAGTTTGAAAGGAGATTTTCAAAGAAAGACCTCGGTGAAGCTGCTTACATATTGGGCATCAAGATCTATAGAGATAGATCAAGACGCTTGACAAGATTTTTTAATGAGTACATACCTTGACAAGATTTTGAAAGAGTTCAAAATGGATCAGTCAAAGAAGGAGTTCTTGCCTGTATTACAAGCTGTAAAGTTGAGTAAGACTCAAAGCCCGACCACGGCAGAAGATAGAAAGAGAATGGAAGTCATTCTGTATGCCTCAGTCATAGGTTCTATAAATTGTGCCATGCTATGTACCTGACCAGTTGTGTGTCTTGCTATGAGTTTGGCAAGGTGGTACGATAGTGATCCAGGAGTGGATCATTGTATAGCGGTCAAAGTTATCCTTAGTTACCTAAGAGGACTAAGGAAGTATTTCTCGGTTATGGAGGTGATAAAGAGTTTGTCTTAAAGAGTTACGTTGATGTAAGCTTTACACCAATCCAGATGACTATGAGTCTCAATCTGGATACATAATTAAAGTGGGAGCAATTAGCTAGTGTAGCTCCATGCAGAGCATTGTAGACATAAAAAATTTGCAAAATACATACGGCTCTGAATTTAGAAGACCCGTTAACTAAACTTCTCTCACAAGCAAAACATGATCACACCTTAGTACTCTTTGGGTGTTAATCACATAGCTATGTGAACTAGATTATTGACTCTAGTAAACCCTTTGGTTGTTGGTCACATGGCGGTGTGAACTATAGGTGTTAATCACATATAGATGTGAACTATTGGTTTTAAATCACATGGCGATGTGAACTAGATTGTTGACTCTAGTGCAAGTGGGAGACTGAAGGAAATATGCCCTGGAGGAAATAATAAAGTTGTTATTTATATGGGACATTTACATCTGTGCCCCTAACTCGAACCCACTACTCAGATTTGCCCCTAATTTTTAAGCATGCTCAAATTTCCCCCTCTGTCGTTAAGTAACTACTCAAAAATGCCCTTCCATACAGTACTGTAGCACTTTCCGTCCAATACTGTAGCACTTTTCGTCTGCTACAGTACACATGGGCCATTGACGATCAAAGGCCTTTCACTGGATGAAAGTGCATTTCTGAGTAGTGACTTAACGACAGAGGGGCAAGTGTGAGGATGCTTTGAAATTAGGGCAAATCTGAGTAGGTGGTTCGAGTTAGGGGCAGAAATGCAAATGGCCCTATTTATATTTCCTTATATCATGATAAATGTCTATTATTCATGCTAGAATTGTATTAACCGGAAACTTAGTACATGTGTGAATACATAGACAAAACAAAGTGTCCCTAGTATGCCTCTACTTGACTAGCTTGTTAATAAAATATGCTTATATCTCCTGACCATAGACATGTGTTGTGATTTGATGAATGAGGTCACATCATTAGAGAATGATGTGATGGACAAGACCCATCCGTTAGCTTAGCATAATGATCGATAAGTTTTATTGCTATTGCTTTTTTCATGACTTATACATGTTCCTCTGACTATGAGATTATGCAACTCCCGAATATCGGAGGAACACCTTGTGTGCTATCAAATGTCACAACGTAACTGGGTGATTATAAAGATGCTCTACAGGTCTCTTCGAAGGTGTTTGTTGGGTTGGCATAGATCGAGATTAGGATTTGTCACTCCATGTATCAGAGAGGTATCTCTGGGCCCTCTCGGTAATGCTCATCACTATAAGCCTTGCAAGCAATGTGACTAATGAGTTAGTTGCGGGATGAAGCACTACGGAACAAGTAAAGAAACTTCCCAGTAACGAGATTGAACTAGTTATGAAGATACCGACGATCGAATCTTGGGCAAGTAACATACCAATGGCAAAGGGAACAACATATGTTGTTGTGCGGTTTGACCGATAAAGATCTTCGTAGAATATGTAGGAGCCAATATGAGCATCCAGGTTCTGCTATTGGTTATTGATCGGAGATGTGTCTCGATCATGTCTACATAGTTCTCAAACCCGTAGGGTCCGCACGCTTAATGTTCGATGACGATTTGTATTATGAGTTATATGTTTTGGTGACCGCAGTTTGTTCGGAGTCCCGGATGAGATCACGGACATGATGAGAACTCTCGAAATGGTTGAGAGGTAAAGATTGATATATTGGAAGGTGGTATTCGGACACCGAAAGGGTTCTAGAGTGTATCGGCTACAAACTGGAGTACCAGAAGGGTTACCAGAACCCCCCCCCCCTCGGTGGAAGATATGGGCCATATGGGCCATGGTAGGGAGGCTAACCAGCCCACAAGGGGCTGGTGCGCCCCCCACAAGGGAGGAGGCCGAATTGGACTAGGGAAAGGGGCGCCACCTGAGGGAGTCCTGGACTAAGGTGTCCTCGGACAGCCGAACTATATACTTTGGCCGGACTGTTGGACTATGAAGATATCAGATAGAAGACTTCGTCCTGTGTCCGGATGGGACTCTCCTTTGCTTGGAAGGCAAGCTTGGCGATTCGGATATGTAGATTCCTTTCTCTATAACCGACTTTGTACAACCCTAGCCCCCCTCGGTGTCTATATAAACCAGAGGGTTTAGACTTCTAGGGTTTAGCCACAACAATCATAACCTCATAGGCTAGACTTCTAGGGTTTAACCATTACGATCTCGTGGTAGATCCCCTCTTGTAATACTCATATTCATCAAGATCAATCAAGCAGGAAGTAGGGTATTACCTCGTAGAGAGGGCCCGAACTTGGGTAAACATTGTGTCCCCCGCCTCCTGTTACCATTAGCCTTAGACGCACAGTTCGGGACCCCCTACCCAAGATCCGCCGGTTTTGACACCGACATTGGTGCTTTCATTGAGAGTTCCGTTGCGTCGTCACCAGAAGGCTTGATGGCTCCATCAATCATCTACAACAACGCAATCCAGGGGGAGATCTTCCTCCCTGGACAGACCTTCATATTCGGCGGCTTCGCATTGCGGGCCAACTCGTTTGGCCATCTAGAGCAGATCAACAGCTATGCCCCTGGCCATCGGGTCAGATTTGGAAGCCTAAATTGTGTGGCCGATATCCGCGGAGACTTTATCTTTGACGTTTTCGAGCCCATGACGGTTGTCCCCGGCCACCACGAGGAACATGACCTAGATCTATCATCTGGCCTCACACAGGAGATAGCGCTTGTGACTGCCCTGGCCCTAGAGCCGGAGCAGACTGCGTCATCTAAGGACGGGAAGCTTAATTAACCCCGTCACGGAGGCCGCAGACTCAGTGGTGCTCGAACCGCACACATACACTACTAGGAAAAACCCTAGTAGTAGCGTGGGTTTCAAGCCCACTAGTAGCGTGTGCTGCCGCGCTACTAAGAAGGCACTACAGCTATTACTTAGCAGTAGCGCGTGTGACACGCGCTACTGCTAAGACATATAGCGGCAGCGCTTCTTCTCTCCCGCGCTGCTGCTACTCTAGCTGGTTGCAGCGTGTTTACTATCCACCGCTACTAGTATTTTTCTAGTGTATTTATACGCCGTTATACAAATTTTGGTACAATACCAATTATGAGGTTTATATCATTATGTCCATAACAGTGTGTCAAATGAAGGTGGATTAGGTACAAGTGGAGGCAATATGTGGTGCATGTCAAAAGTATACTACTAATCCAAACTTGATCTAGTTTGGACAAGTAGTACTTTCGATGTGCACCACATGTTGCCTCCACTTGAATTTAATCCGCCAACACAAGCTATTTAATCATCTTCATAGTCGTTACCACCAACAGTATTTATTTAATCACCATAGTCATAGTGTAGCACATAATCATCTTCAAACTCATTCTAGCTAGCTAATCACCACCAACACTAGATGCAGTAGCTATCTAATCACCACTAACACTAGCTAATAATAATCATCATAGCCATTACCACCAACACTAGCTATTTAATCATCATAGTCATAGTGTAGCACATCATCATCTTCAAACTCACGGAAAGCTAGCTAATCACTCCTGCTGCTCTCTCTCTCTCACGTAAAATAACATAAAACATGTGTAGCTCTCTTCCTTCATCAAGTTGGAGCATGCAGATGAACCTGTCTCCTAATCGTGGGCTACGCTTCTGATTGCTGCCCCCTAGTACTTCTCTGCGCTCCTCCATCACAAATTTGGTCTAGTCTTGTACTTGCAAGAGTTCGTCGCTAATCTTGAATGCACTAAAGTGCATTGTAGGATATCTTGGCCGTAAGCTAACAATACTCATGGTACCTTTAGTCTCGATCCCATGAGGCACAAGATTCATTGGGAGTCTCTGTTGAAGAACATCGTATGGTAACATACTTAGCAATGAAGTTTAGCTTAAAAATAATGTATGGAAAAGATGCACTGAGGACAAATAGTAAAAATCTTACCATCTTTCCTAAATACATGTGACCGTAGTTGATTACGAACACTGTTTATCGCACATTTTCAGTACTAACATTTCTAAGTGCAGGAAGAAAATTTGTCTTGATAGTATCAAGATCCGCAAGCCATCAAACATAATGACTTAGCTCCTCGTAGTTTAGTTCAGCCCCGGGACAGTAGTAGCTCCTGTCTACCAAGCGCTGGACATGTTTGCTTGAACGGAAATAAGCTGACAATAGAAATTAGTTTTCAACTATTTTTGAATAAACAATATCAAAGACATAAATATGGTTGAGAAACTCACATAATGGTATAACTGGAGGCGTCTGCACATCGACCCAGATGTCGGTATTACCTTCAATATCATCTTCCAGACGAATATCAAATGTGATAACCATATTAGGCTCAAATTCATAAGTCTTGCATAGTGCTCGCCATGTTTTGCATCCAAAATAGGTGTAGTCGTCTGCGTTGTATAATTTTGCATGGAAAATATAACCATGCTCGATCTTCAAGTAAACTTTCTTTACCTCCGTAGTACGACTGAAACCTATCTTATCCAATACAAAAACTCTTTCATGGCAGGGCATACGCTAGTAGAATAGTAAAAAAGTTATTATAAGTTGAAGCAAATGAAGCAGATGTCATGCTTAATTAGGAAAAAGACTTGTCGTTGTGACTTACTGTATCCACTTCGAAGTTCTCGTCCAGCTTGATGCTGAAGCGCCTATCATCATCTAGGAAGATTCCGTCGCACAAGCCGCGCTCGTCTTCGCAGTATTTGCAAATACTGAAATCATTTTCGTCGTCAGACATTTCCTATGTTCATAGTTGAAACATTAACTGAAATTTGATCGAAGACAACTACCAGGATACTCAACACACAAATCCGGGGCACTCAATATTTCCTACTATTTTGGCACAAGTCATGCCAAAATTCACGGAAAAATCCGGCATGACCTTTGCTAAAATAGGACATATCGAGCGCCTGAAATTTGCCGGAATAGAAATGAATCAACACTCCGGCAAAAGATAGGCAAACACAAGATATACATTTCAAAATATCTTATAGGACTCAAATTAGCATGCATTCAATAAGCAAAAGTAAATCATCTCATGCGTCCGTACATCGTCGAATATTATCACTAATACATCCCGAATTGTATCATACATATAACATCACTAATACAACTAAAACCCTAGCGCACGACGAGTATCGGCGCGGGTGGTGGACACCCACAGAGAAGGAACCATCACAGGATCATAGCTCCAGTGAGATCCCTGGAGAACCTGCCAGGTATTGGAGAACATGTGCTCCAACACAAACAAGTAGCGACAGACGTGCGCGTCCTCCTCACTGACACGGTGACGCACCACCTCCGCGGGGTCCTCGAGCCTCTGGACCATCACTGGCCCACGCGACCTCCACCAAAGAAGGTTCAGGTCAATGACAGGCTGGCTCCTCACCAACCTGCGCCCCCCGGTAGGTAGCACCTCCCAGTACCACCCCGGCGGAGGCCAGTCCCGCACATGGCCCATCTGGTGACGCAGTTGTCCTCCGCCGACTCGACGACGAGGATGCGGGATAGGCATCGTCCACGTCGATGCGGGAAAAATTGCTTTAACTAAAAAAATAGCAACAAGTTCTTACTAACTAGTTCTATTAATTCAACTAGTTCTTACTAAAACTAAACTTAGTATAAATAAAAATAAACTAGTACCTAGTTCTTACTAACTAATTAGTACCTAGGAACTACTGCCCTAATTACCAATTTGATGAACCTAGGGGTGGAAAGTGGTAGTGGATATTCCAATTATCCAACTTAAAAGTGAAATAAGTGGTCAAATTTTACTCGTTTTATTATGCATTACATTAGTGTTTATTCATCATCTAAGAAAACATCCCAGCCGCATCTGTATCCAATTCATTTCCACCCATAGATGAACCCTAACTAATTTGAAGCAACTAAAATTTGAAGAACCCTATCTAGGCAGAGGTAGGGGAGGGGGAGGATCAGGCATGCTCACCTCGGGTGCCTGCGGCGAGAGAGGGGCAGGTGGCGTCGAGGTCGGGTCGGGGCTCGGGCGCGCGGTGGAGGGCGGCATCGAGGTCGGGGTCCTGGGCGGCGTTGAGGTCGGTGGCAGGGGCGGCGTCGAATCCGGGGTCAGGGGCGGCTTAGAGGGTGTGCGGAGAGCACGCGACGGCTGACGGGCGATGGCGGTGGCGAAAGCGGAGGAGTTCAATTTGGGGGAAGTGGTCGTGGGGAAGGACAAACTCGATGGTTAAGTCAAAAGTAGCAGTAGCGCGTTCCAGAAAGCGCGCTACTGCTACGTTAGCTACAGCGTGTTCTGGGATACGCGCTACTGCTACTCCTTTCTCTTCCCCCCCCCCTTTTCATTTATTTTTCTTCACATTTTATTTTTTTCCTTTCACCTTCTTCTATTTCTTTCATTTTCAATTACCTTTCTATTTGCTTTCCATTTAATTTTATATCCTTTAGCAGTAGCGAGTTTAGAATAAAATGCGCTGCTACAAACAAAGTAGCGGTAGCGCGGTACGATATAGATCGCTACTACTATGTGTAGCCTATGGGCTAAGCCGTGGTAATTTTAGTAGTAACGTGTTTAGAGTAAGGTGTGCTACTGCTAGGAAATTATCTGCAGCGTGGTTTGCACAGGCGTGCTACAGCTACTTAGCACCAGCGTGCTTTTTTGACACACGCTACTGCTATAGTTCTGTGTATAAGGTTTTCCCTAGTAGTGATACCCAACATCAGGCTTGGCTTGTATCACCAGAACCTCGGACTTTTCTCCGGCCATGGTTTTCGTACCGCGTGCATCCGCGTCTATCGATCCTGATTGGGCGCCAGTCTTGGAGCTCAGCTCCACGGACATCTTTCAGCACTCGCCTTTTGGCAACATGTTAAATTCATTGAAGTCCCTCTCCTTGTCAGGGAATTATCGGCCAAACTATGTCTGGCTGGAATGGGAAGCGGACAACGAAGAACTTCGTTTCCCACCCACCACCCACTTCTTCGCCACTGTCGAGGACTTAACCGACACGCTCGATTACGGCTCCGAGGACATCGATGGTATGGACGACGATGCCAGAGAGGAGCAGGCACAAATACCACCACCTTTAGGGCAGTGGACAGCTACATCGTCATATGATATATACATGGTGGACACACCAAAAGAGAATGAGGCCCACGGTGGTAACAGCACGCCTGTCGATGAACCTCCCAAGCGCCAGCCTCCCAAGCACCGACCTCGATCTGGCAAAAGGAAAAACAGCAACACTGTCACGGACAATGATGATAATCTGAACCAAGCCAAGGACCCCGCAGACCCGGCGTTGGAGCAGGGCGTGCGAGAGGACGACGAACACAGTCCGGAGATGTTGTCCGGCCACAGCGACGCCGAAGATAGAAATTACCAACCTGTCTCTGAAGAGGAGATCAGCCTGGGCGATGACGAGTTCGTCATCCTAGAAGAACCATTAGAACAAGAACGCCTCCACCAAAGGCTTATCGCCACTGCAAGGAGCCTGGAGAAGCAAAAGCAGCGGCTTAAAGCCACACAGACACGCTCAACAACAAATGGAACGAAGTGCTAGATGCTGAGGAAACATACAGCGGTAATCGCCAGACAAAGAGCTATCCTAAACCTAAGCTGTTGCCCAAATTCGACGATGAGGCTATCATGCCTATACCACCGAAAAATAATACGGCCAATAGGCCGGACCGACCACCTCGTGGTCGAGACAGAGCGGCTAGCAATGCCGTACACAAGCCCGCACCCCCTCCCCCCAAAGGAAGGAAGGTCGCGACCCAGGACCAGAAACACGATCTACATGAGGACCTGGACAAAAAGGCTAGCAAAACCAGGTCCATCTACGGATCAAGTGAACGTGCTCCTACACGGGACCACGATTATCAAACAAAATGCGTCGTCCATTTACCAGCTTGGAACTGATACGTCTCCAACATATCTATAATTTATGAAGCATTCATGCTATTATATTATCTGTTTTGGATGTTTATGGGCTTTACTAAGCACTTTTATATTAGTTTTGGGACTAACCTATTAACCGGAGGCCCAGCCCATATTGTTGTTTTCTTGCCTATTTCAGCGTTTCGAAGAAAATGAATATCAAATGGAGTCCAAATGGAATGAAACCTTCGGTAAATTTATTTTTGGAACGGAAGCAATCTAGGGGACTTGCAGTGCACGTAAGGGAAGCTTCGAGGTGGCCACAAGGCAGGGAGGCGCGCCCACCTCCCCTGGGCACGCCCCCACCCTCGTGGGCCTCTCTTGGCTCCCCCGGCCGACTTCTTTCGCCTATATATATCCATATACCCTAAAAACATTAGGGAACAGAATAGATCGGGAATTCTGCCGCCGCAAGCCTCTGTAGCCACCAAAAACCTCTCGGGGGGCCGTTCCAGCACCCTGCCGGAGGGGGGATCCCTCACCGGTGTCCATCTTCATCATCCCGACCCTCTCCATGACGAGGAGGGAGTAGATCACCCTCGGGGCTGAGGGTATGTACCAGTAGCTATGTGTTTGATCTCTCTCTCTCGTGTTCTTGACTTCGCACGATCTTGATGTATCGCGAGCTTTGCTACTATAGTTGGATATTATGATGTTTCTCCCCCTCTACTCTCTTGTAATGGATTGAGTTTTCCCGTTGAAGTTGTCTTGTCAGATTGAGTCTTTAAGGATTTGAGAACACTTGATGTATGTCTTGCCGTGCTTATCTGTGGTGACAATGGGATATTCACGTGATCTACTTGATGTATGTTTTGGTGATCAACTTGCAGGTTCTATGAACTTATGCATAGGGGTTGGCACACGTTTTCGTCTTGACTCTCCGGTAGAAACTTTGGGGCACTCTTTGAAGTACTTTGTGTTGGTTGAATAGATGAATCTGAGATTGTGTGATGCATATCGTATAATCATGCCCACGGATACTTGAGGTGACAATGGAGTATCTAGGTGACATTAGGGTTTTGGTTGATTTGTGTCTTAAGGTATTATTCCAGTATGAACTCTA
Organism: Triticum aestivum; assembly: GCF_018294505.1. Lineage (NCBI taxonomy): Eukaryota > Viridiplantae > Streptophyta > Magnoliopsida > Poales > Poaceae > Triticum > Triticum aestivum. Next base: position 113,280,449 of record NC_057795.1, read on the forward strand.
TGATAGATTGAACGGAAAGAATAGCTTCGTGTTATTTTACTACGGACTCTTGAATAGATCGAGCAGAAAGGATAAGTTTGAGGTGGTTTCGTACCCTACCATAATCTCTTTGATTTGTTCTCCGCTATTAGTGGCTTTGGAGTGACTCTTTGTTGCATGTTGAGGGATAGTTATATGACCTATTTATGTTATTATTGTTGAGAGAACTTGCACTAGTGAAAATATGAACCCTAGGCCTTGTTTCCTAGCATTGCAATACCGTTTGTGCTCACTTTTATCATTAGTTACCTTGCTGTTTTTATATTTTCAGATTACAAAAACCTATATCTACCATCCATATTGCACTTGTATCACCATCTCTTCGCCGAACTATTGCACCTATACAATTTACCATTGTATTGGGTGTGTTGGGGACACAAGAGGCTCTTTGTTGTTTGGTTGCAGGGTTGCTTGAGAGAGACCATCTTCATCCTACACCTCCCACGGATTGATAAACCTTAGGTCATCCACTTGAGGGAAATTTGCCACTGTCCTACAAACCTGTGCACTTGGAGGCCCAACAACGTCTACAAGAAGAAGGTTGCGTACTAGACATCAGGAACCAATACCGAACACTACAACCGTCGGACCCAATCCACAACACAGCCAGATACAGGGGTGCCGCACACCCCCTGTGCTTCACCGACGAGGTGCTGGAACATGATTTTCTAGAAGGGTTTAAACCTGTAAACATCGAGGCGTATGATGGAACGATGGATCCTGCGGTTTGGATACAAGACATTATTCTTCACATCCAGATGGCTCGCGGAGACGATCTCCACGCCATCAAATATTTACCCCTCAAGCTAAAAGGACCATCTCGGCACTTGCTAAAAAGCCTCCCCAAAAACTCCATAGGAAGCTGGGAGGAACTTGAGGATGCTTTTTGGGCCAATTTCCATGGGACCTATGTTCGGCCCCCGGACACAGACGATCTAAGTCACATAATCCAACAACATGGAGAATCAGCCCGTAAGCTTTGGAACCGGTTTCTCACTAAGAAGAACCAAATTGTCGACTGCCCGGACATCAAAGCCTTAGCAGCCTTCAAACACAGTGTCTGGGACGAATGGCTAGCCAGACACCCCGGCCAGGAAAAACCAAGGACCATGGCCGCCTTAACCACACTCATGACCTGCTTTTGCGCTAGCGAAGACAGCTGGTTAGCCAGTAGTAGCACCAGCGACCCCGACACATCCAAAGTCACGTACGGTAATGGAAAACCACCACGCAACAAAAATAAACATCGGAATAATGAAGAAAGCCCAGACAATACAGTGATGAACGCCAGATTCTTGGGCTCCAGACCCGGGCAACAGAAGAAGCCATTTAAAGGCAATGAAGACAATCCATCCAACCTGGATAAAATTCTCGAAAGGCCCTGCCAGATCCATGGCACTCCCGATAAACCAGCCAATCATACCAACAGAGAATGTTGGGTCTTCAAGCAGGCCAGCAAACTCAACACCGAACACAAAGGGAAGGGACCTTAGAGCGAAGACGAGGACGAACCTCGCCAGCCGAACACGGGGGGACAGAAGAAATTTCCACCGGAGATCAAAACAATGAACATGATCTATGTCACTCATATCCCGAAGAGGGAGCGCAAACGCGCACTCCGAGATGTCTACGATGTTGAGCCCATCGCCCCTAAATTCAACCCATGGTTGGCCTGCTCGATCACCTTTGATCGCGGGGATCATCCTACTAGTATCCGTCACGGGGGTTCGGCTGCCCTATTGCTCGACCCAATAATCGACGGATACCACCACACTCGAGTCCTCATGGATGGCGGCAGCAGTCTCAATCTGATATACCAAGACAATGTGCGCAATATGGGGATAGACCCGTCAAGAATCAAGCCAAGCAGCACTACCTTTAAAGGAGTTATACCGGGCGTGGAAGCACGCTGCATGGGCTCTTTAACATTGGATGTTGTATTCGGCTCCCCCGATTTCAAAGCGAAGAACTAATCTTCGACATTGCTCCGTTTCGAAGTGGCTATCATGCACTACACAGAAGAACGGCCTTCTCCCGTTTCAATGCAGTCCCGCATTATGCTTATCTAAAACTCAAAATGCCTGGACCACGTGGCATCATCACGGTCAACGGAAATATGGAGCGCTCTCTTCGTACAGAAGAATATACGACGGCTTTAGCAGTCGAAGCACTAAACGGACTATTCAAGCCGAGCAGCTTATCGGTCTTTAAGACCGCGGACACAACTAAAGATGTTCGGCGCACACCTCAGTGCGGTAGCTCAGATAAACCTGAGCTTGATTAGCAGCTACTCCCCCATCAACCTCCCCACAAGGATATATACTCAAAATTCCTTGGGCGGCTTTGGGGGCACTCTGCACACAAAAAGGTCCATAGTTCGGCTTGACCCTATTCGGACCCTTCACGGTTCATTAAACGAACCAGCTTTCCTTACGGCCACACAAGATTCTTTTACCTGGTTTTTTCCTTTTTTTCTTATAGATGGCCATCATATTATACCCTTCAAGGACACTTCACAACAGAGACAAAGGCACAGATGTGCAGCAGGGCCCCGCATTAAGGTTTCTTTTTTAGATTAAGACCCTGTGTAAACCTTTTTTATCTCTTGTTGTTTTATACTTTCCTAGCATGTAAAATGTCCAAGAAAGATACGGACATTATCTGTAAACACACGGCTCACCGTACTAAAGGGGATGTTATAGAAGTAACTTGGTTCGTATTGTGTTTCGAGATTTATGTTCTCACCACCTGTGCTCTTTCCCCACGTTGGATTGCCATATGTGCCTTGACACCATGGTCTATCACCAGGGGCTGTATTCAGCCCGGTGTATATTGTAAAGTCTGAACACCTATAGGGAGTGTTCGGCGTCGCGAGTTTAGCCTTATATGCATCAGCTCCGAATCATGTCTTTGGTCAATAGTTGGGTTGCCCGGCTCCTATGCTTACTACCTTACATTCCGCTATATCGGCTAGGGTAGTAAAGGGAGAACTACTGCGATTGTGTCCCGGTTAGCCCGGATGAGCACCTTAGTAGAGAAAGCCAAAAACTGACTGTCATGATGCAGCGAGAGCTGGTCAGCCACTCGATGACTTATCGGAATCTTCGTGATTCCTCCGTATTAAACGAAGGACCGTCACTCTGGTCACGTATGTAAACGCACCGTATTCGGATAACCGCGGACATACCAGGGGCTATATAGTAGCCCCACCGTCAAACTCCTCTAGCTAAGTAAAAGTGTTAAGGCTCTATAGTCTGATTGCCTAGTTCGCCGCACTAACACCTCCTTAAAGTACCAAGACATTGGGTCAATTGTGATCAAGTGCTTTTCCGAACACCCCTGCGTTATACGCGAGGGGGCTGAAGCCGACGACTACAAACTTTCATATTGTATATAAAAAAGACGGCCGCATAGGAGGCTCCAAAACTTTTCTGGCAAAAAGTATAAAAACACAACCTTAAATATATCATAATATTATTATTACAATTTTTATACACTTTACTCGAACATAATATTTTTCGAGCACTGACCCTCTATTAAGCGGGCACCCTCTAGGACATCTTCAAAGTAATGTTCTGGAATGTTAAGGTCCTTGCCTTTGGCGGACTCTGCGCTGCCATATCGGTGGCCGTCATCTTCGCCCAGTATATCTTAACATGGGGAAGCGCCATCCGTGCACCTTCTATGCACGTTGACCGCTTCACAGCGTCGATATGCGGCACCACATTAACAAGCTGCCGCACCAAACCGAAATAACTATCCGGAATGGGTTTAGTTGGCCACAGCCGGGCTATGACGTCCTTCATGGCAGTGCCGCACATCTTGTGGAGCTCGGCCCACTGGGCCATCTATTCGTTCAACAGTGGACGCTTTGGTCTGTCAAATTGCGACCAAAACAGCTTCTCCGTTGCATGTCCTTCTTGCGCGTGGAAAAACTGATTCGCATCGGCAGCACTCTTCGGCAGGTCCATAAAGGGGTCCGGAGAACTCCAACTTTGATTCAGCGGCGCATACTTCGGATCGCCAAACTTAGTTTGCAATAAAAAGGGCTTACCAGTCGTGATTTCCCCAGATTGTCGGATCTCCTCCCGAGCTGCTCTAGACTCAGACCGGGCTTCCTTTGCATCTTGTAAGGCCTTGTCCAGATTGGCCGCTTTGGCTTTGTTATCTTTCTCAAGATCTTGGCATCGGCTAATGGCATTCTTCAACTCAAGTGCCATGGTAGACATCCTATCCTCGCACTGACGCCAAGCGGTCTGCTCTACTTTTAATTCGGTGGCTGCCTTTTCGGCAGCCGCATTACTCATCCTGGGTTGCTCCTTGGCCCGGGCAAGTTCCGCCTGAAGGGTTTCTACTACAATGGCACTATCTGCAGTTATGCATATATAAATTTTCAGTATCAAACTCATTTCACAATACTAGCATGTACTGAGTGCCCCAGAGACATACCTTGTGCCTCATTGAGCCGCATGTTCATAAGCGTGATGTCATCATCTGCCACATCAACTTTCTACTTCAAATGTTCTACCTCGATAGCTTGGGCAATCCCCATGGATGTAACAACCTGTGTTTCAATTAGTCTTATCATTTCCTGGGCATATATTTCTGATCCTCTGATCACATTCCTTTGGGTGTCAACCAGAGTCTCAGGGGCTACTATCTATACACAGGCGCAATTTGCACTTACAATATAATTGAAATTACACTACGTACCTCGAAGCCTCTTAGTAGGCTAGAAAAGGCTTCATTCAATCCGCTTTTCGCGGACAGAACTCTTTCCAACAACGTACCCATCAAGGTATGATGTTCCTCTGAGACGGAGGCATGTTGTAACACCCATGATGCGGCTATATCTCCCACGTGTCGAAGCACGACTTAGAGGCATAACCGCATTGTGGTTTTGTCGCAAGAAGGGTCATCTTCACACAATCCCATGTAATGAACAAGAATGGGATAAAGAGTTGGCTTACAATCGCCACTTCACAAAACGTACATATAATTCATACATCATCGAGAGTACACACATGGTCCGACTACGGACGAAGCCAAAAGAAAAGAAGATAACCCAACTGCTAGATCCCTGATTGTCCCAACTGGGCTCCACTACTGATCAACATGAAACGAAACATAGCAACGACCAAGACCTTCGTTGAGCTCCCATCTGAACACGGTTGCATCACCTGCACTGGTATCATCGGCACCTGCAACTGTTGTGATAGTATCTGGTGAGTCACGAAGACTCAACAATCTCAAAACCCGCGAGATCAAGACTATTTAATCTTATGGGTAGGAAGTGGTAATGAGTTGGAGTTGTTGCAAGCACTAAGCAAATATGGTGGCTAACATACGCAAATAAGAGCAAGAAGAGAAGGAACAGAACGGTCGAGAAGCTAGAAGTGATCAAGAAGTGATCCTGAAACTACTTATGCACAATCATAACACAAAGACCGTGTTCACTTTCCAGACTCCGCTGAAAAGAGACCATCACGTCTACACACGTGGTTGATGCATTTTAATTAAGTCAAGTGTCAAGTGATCTACAACCGGATATTAACAAATTCCCATCTGCCACATAACCATGGGCACGGCTTTCGAAAGCTTAAACCCTGCAAGGGTGTCCCAACTTAGCCCATCACAAGCTCTCATGATCAGCGAAGGATATTCCTTCTCCCGGGAAGACCCAATCAGCCTCGAAATCCCGGTTACAAGACATTTCAACAATGGTAAAACAAAACCAGCAAGACCACCAGAATGTGCCGACAAATCCCGATAGGTGCTGCACATATCTCGTTCTCAGGGCACACCGGATGAACACTACGTACAGCTAAAACCAACCCTCAAGTTTCCCCGAGGTGGCGCTGCAAGTGGCTATAGTTCGGACCAACACATAGAGAAGCACTGGCCAGGGGGTTAAAATAAAGATGACCCACGGGGCTGCAAACCCCAAGGGAGAGTTATATGTGGTTAGGCAAATGTAAAATCAATGTTGGGCCTTGCTGGAGTAGTTTTATTCAAGGCGAACTATCAAGGGGTTCCCATAAACCCGACCGCGTAAAGAACGCAAAATCAAGGAACATAACACCGATTGACGGAAACTAGGGCGGCAAGAGTGGAACAAAACACCAGGCATAAGGCCGAGCCTTCCACCCTTTACCAAGTATATAGATGCATTAATTAAATAAGAGATATTGTGATATCCCATCACAACCAGGTTCCAACATGGAGCAATCTTCAACTTCACCTGCAACTAACAACGCTATAAGAGGGGTTGGGCAAAGCAGTAACATAGCCAAACAACGGTTTGCTAGGAAGGTGCGTTAGAGGCTGACATGGCAATATGGGAGGCATGGTAAACAAGTGAAATGTAGCATAGCATAGTGATAGAACGAAGCAACTACAAAGCAAAGATAGAAGTGATATCGAGGGTAATGGTCATCTTGCCGGAGATCCCACTAGGAAGAAGATCGAATCCATGAAGTAGACGAACCAACATAGTCGAACGAATCCTTACAACTCCGAAACGAAACCAAAGCTAATGAGAGAAGCAAACCGGAAAGAAGCAAACAACATGGTAAACCAACAAGCATAAGCATGGCATGATGCACAAACAAGTATGATGCATGTCCGATTTAATGAGGCATGGCATGGCAAATGCACAAACAATACTACAAATTAAGTGGAGCTCAATATGCAATGAGTTGCATATTGACGAAACACCACATCAATTACTTAGTTCTCTCCCGTTTATATACCCAACAATATTAAATGTTCTTAAACATGGCAAGAGGTGAAACATAATAAAAGTACCTAGCTAGGCAATTTAAATGAGGCCGAAAATAACAAACAACAATTCCGGAAAATCCTCACATGACATTTAGCAATTTAATGCAAAATACAATTTTAGACACTTTAAATGTTGTTACCATGATGCAGATGACATATATAAGTTTTATGCAGTTTTTACGAAAATATTGACATCAGCATGTTATGAAGCATTTGGTCACCATGGCGGAACGAAACGGCTGCCACGGCAACGAATCCAAAAATGATGTCACAGCAACATATCGGTTCTGGTAGCTCACTGAGATACCGGTGCAAAAGAAGTGGGCGTGAGCGTGTCATGCAAGGATGGTGGGGTGCTCCCGGATTCCGGGTTCCCACGGGACGGCGGCATGGCAAACGAGTAACATGCAAAGACCTCTCTCGGACATGGTGCAAACACGAGCATCTCATACAACACACATGCATTCGTTCACGGGCATCGTCTCGGGGTTATACCTTTGAAGCGTGCATTTCGAAACGGATCAAGTTCTTTGAGGGAAGTAGTGGTGCACGGGCCGTAGTGGAAGTAGTCGTTCTCGCGACGGTAGTGGAAGTAGTGGTACACGGGCCATAGTGGAAGTAGTCGTTCTCGCGACGGTAGTTGTTCATAGGTCGTAGACGTTCGGGTCATGGGTAGAGGTACTTGGCGTCGTAGTCGTACATGTTTCCATAGATGTCCGGGAAACGGTAAAGGTACTTGACCATCCATGTAGTCGAACTTGGCGCAGCCGAAGGGTACTTGGTGAATCCCCGTAGGCGAACAACTTCGCGTCCCCTGGTCAAGGGTAGTGGTTCCCTTGGCGCAGTAGTCGTGCATGGTGATGAATGTCGGGGTACTTGGCAGGTTCCACACGGAGATGTGTCGATGTCGCTCGAAGGCAATAGTGGGAGGCCAACGGACAACAAGGTGGCGGCTGGAACGAATGGATCTAGGGTCGAGGACGATGTATAGTGGCGAGGCGACAAGGACGGGGTCCAGCGACATGCGGCTCCGACAGATCGATGCAGAGGCGCGGGAAGCAACTTCCGGCGCGGGGGTGCTCGACGCAGGGCCCGAACCTGCCGGCGAGGTGGGTGAAGCAGGGCATGACGCAGGGAGGCGCAGGAGGGCGGAGGAGCTTGGGCGCGGGACGGCGTCCTGGTGGCGTTTGCGCTCCTGTGGGTGCGGAGGACGACGACTGCAGGCGCGAAGCAGGGGAGCAGCAGAGGGACTTGGCGCGGGGATGACCGGATCCGAGGCGGGCGAGGCGCGGGGCTCATCTGTTGGGCTGCTCGACGGTGGAGGGAGCCCTGGTGACCTGGCAGGCCGGCGGGGCTGCTCGTTCCCGAGCTGCTGCTCGAAGCAGGGGAAGCAGACGGAGGAGGCAAGACGCGGGGCGGATTCAGGCGATGCAGTGGGGCGACGGGGATGGACGGCGCCGGTGCAGAAGAGGAAGGAGGGTGGCGTCACTGGTAGGGGAGGCGCGCCATGGGGAACGAGCGCGGGCGCTCCTCCTGGCGCTAGTCGTGTGCGAGCGTGTGTGAGTGGCGACAGAGGGGCACGAGGTGAGGGATCGAGCAGGGGGTCGGGCTAGTGTTAACAGAGCAGCGACTGGGCTTTGGGAGCCAAATGGGCCAACGCGGTGTGATTGGGCTGCTAGGCTAGGCTATTTCTCTCTCCCTCTACTCTTTTATTTCCCAAAACAGAAAATACCAAAGAGGAAAAGGAGAGCAAAGGAAGTGTTTGGGATAGCATTTGCACATGGGGGTAATTTTCCCGGACTCATAAAAATGAGCTTGATCCAAGAAAACTATAAATGAGCATGTGTGCGAAGATTGGATTGGAACTCGTTTGAATTAAATTCAAATGAGTTTGAATAAGAAGTGCGCGTTTGAAAGGTCCAAAAATGTTGAGATTTTTGGTGGGGCTCCGATAAACAGAGAAAGAGTTATTGACAAGGTTTTGAGGTCAACTCGGAGCAGAAAAGGCATGGGATTTATTTTGCACGTGTGTTATGGTGATTCCCAAAGAATGGAATACTTTGTTATAGCTCCCTAATAATATTGGGAGGATATGTTATAAAGAGAAAACACCATGTGAATTCCCTCGATTTAAATGGATCGAAGATCCATACAATTTATTTATCAGAGTTTTTAAAAAAAGGTTGCATGATGACATGATGCAATGCAAGAGATGCAACAAACAAAACAAATCACACGATGAAACTCGAAGTATCTGGAAGTCTTCTGGAGCGTCGGTCTCAGGGCGTCACAACTCTCCTCCACTAACAAAGGATCTGGACCCGAGAACCTAGGGATGGCACCGGAAAGAAATGGAAGAGGAAGAGGATAGGTAAAACTAAGTTGCTTCTTCGACAAACGAGTGAAACCAATGACTCTTGAGAGGTTGAAAACTTGAAAGAAAGAACGCAACAGAGTTGAACAAAATGGAGAGCACTCCCGTAGAAAAGAGAATCAAGGAACATCATGTGAACCTTGGAGGTTGCAAAGCTATGAATGAAGAGTACAATGGACAATAAGGAATTGAAACCACTCTGGTTGAAACGAGATAAAAAAGGAACAAGGAAGAACACATTCGGACAGCACTCCGGTTGAAAAGAGATGCAAGACTTGATAAGATGAAAAGAACTTGAAAAGAGGACACGACACTCCGGTTAAATGGATAAGCACGAAAATAACACGATCCTCAATTCGAGATGATAAGTGAAGAGAGCAACGATACAATGCCTCTGAAAGAAAGAATAGAAGATAAATCATTGGAATAACATAATGGAGAAGAAAAATGCCAACTTCTGCCACAAATGAACTTGGAAAGCACCCTTCCAACAAGGTTACAATGGAGTTGTTGGAAAACCAACAACGAAATGAATAAGCATGTAGTGGGCTTAAGGAAAAACTTCTCAAAATTTAGGCAAAATTCTGCCACTACGAAAACAAATAATATAATTGACAACACCAACGAGATGAAAAACTCCTTCCACCAAGATGATAGAGAGATAACTTGGATCATTGATAAGCACCACAATATCAACATTCCTTAAGGAAGGCTTTAGGGGAAATATGACACAAGATAACTCCAACGAAGAGATTGTTGGATTTAAAATACCTCATTCTTGACAACATATGAATCATGAAACATGAAGGAAATTTTCAAGAGTGACATAACACCACCTCAAAAGATAAGGTAGAAAGAATTGCACTTTGGAATGCAAGATGAAGAATACTTGAGCTCCTCTAAACAAAACATGTGTTGAGCACCATGTTTATTTTTGAGTATAGCTTGGCGGATCTTAGCTTCGAGCGAAATCTTGAAGAACAATTAAAGAATGAAAGGAATCCTTGACGAACCACCATGTAGAGCTTCCAGGAAGAACTCCAGTAACAAAAGGATGAAAAGAATAAGATTCAAGCCCTGAAATGATTTAGATGGATCTTCGCTATGAGAGAATTGAGAGAGCTTAGAACACAGGGAGACAATACGAACAACTTGAAACCAAGAATTTATTCCTCCTGAACAAACTCCGAAGGAAGGGATTAATCACTTGGATGAAACAAGAATAAGAATTATTTTATGCGTATCCTTCACCAATTTAAATTGGTGAGAAGCATTGGATTTGCATACTACTTATTCGCGTTGAAAATGATTAAAGAGAGATATAGCGCGAACTTGAGAAGGTATTGATGGAACCACCGGTGGGATTTGGAAACAACGAATAAATTGGTATGATAACGAAGGAAGCGAAATCTTGAACGAACCACTGTAAGAATTGAAAATGAAAGTAGCAAAGGCACAATTCACCGGGAAGAATTGGAAAACGAATAAATATACTTGAGGGGATTTAGATACATGAGAACAAAGAGATCATGAACTGATTAGCGGGTATTTGAACGATGCACCGGTAAGATTTGGAGAACGATAGCTACACGCTAAGAATGAAGAATTATGAAGATGGCATGAAGCTAGAACCATGAATCTTCAAGAGAATGGACCAAGATTTAAGAGAAATCCTTCTTCGGTCTTCCAATGTTGAGAATGAAGATGAGAACCACCTTGAATTGTTGAGATACTACAGGAGAATGAAAAACAAAGTGGTTGAGCCAACAATGAAAAATAATTTGAAATCGATCTTGGAAATCATCTGACTAATGAAATTCATTCTTACGTCAAACTTCGAAAAGAATTTGGGAATGGCTCCGGGAAAATTAGAAGAGTCGGGTAAGATCCTGGGAAAAAACATGTGGGTTAGGGCCCACTCAAAAGAAACACCGTTGAACGATTGATTGAAAGGGGGGATTGCACCGGTTGAATTAAATGGCTTGAATGAGATAACAACCTCAAAATAACTTGAACGGATTGAGAATGGAAACATGAATCTTCCAAGATATCTTCAACACTTCAGATATGAACTGTGCAAGGTGAATAAATAAGAGAGCCTTAGATAAGAAATTCACATGGGAAGATATCTGAAACAAAAGGAAGAGATATAATCAACACCGAAGCTTGAAATTAATCCACCAGAGAAGAAAAGAGACAAAGAATAATAAACTTGAAGCCCCGTTAGTATCTTCCTAAGAATCATCGGATAAGATCATTGATGGAAAAGAATGGAGAGACTTCCCATTCATACGATGGATACATGATTAATAAATCTAAGTCCTTGAAGAAAAGGGTGGGAGGGCGGGAAAAACAAAGGCAACTTGGGGCAGATGGAATGGATACCGTTGAGAAAACTTACAATCGATCTTGCGGATGTTGAAATGATCGGATCCACTTGGAGAGAAGCACGCCGGTTGGAAAAGAATTAACATGACGACCTCGATGATCAAGAAGGATTAGTATTCACATAGCAATATGAGAACACCGTTTAGGAAAGGTATGGATTCAAAATTTGACTTCAAAGCAACTCGAATACCACAAATAAAACAAAACAAAGGATTTGGCTTGCAGAATAAGCCGGAACCAAACATATGATAGAGATTTCATCCGAAGTTTTTGTGGTGGGGCCCACACAGGCTCGATCATACAGCGCCATCATGTACAAGGCAGTGCACATGAGATACGAAGCGTCCCCGAACCAGCATAGCCAAGGGCTCTTTAAGACACAACGAGACCACTGTAAAAACGGTCGTGGATAGGCGGACCACTAGACGTCGAACTCCAATCTCATATCATGCATCTGTCGAAAAAAATTAGAGCTACTTGAATTCCCACCTATAAAACTCCCAAAACTTTCTGGTTATGCAATCTGGTGTTGGGGATACAGGGGAAGCAATATATATCAAACCCAAAACTAACAATCCCTACATCCAAGTTGTATCCATCCGTCAACACATAACCAAGAAACCTTCGGAAATCGTGTACCTCAACCTTCGAAAAGCATCCATTATACAAGCTATGGCAATACTCCCGAACTCCCCAGTAGTGGGTGGCGTCGAGGTTATGTTACCACTAGCTGCATAAAAGAGATTCGATGTCGGCAAAACTCAGGTATTCCAGAACTGCAACGATAAAATTGTGATGACAACACCTCAGAGCTCAACTCCCCGGGACACAGCCACAACCCCTAAATGTCTGGAGGCACCAAGAACAATGTTCTCGTCACAAAACTATCGGAACGATTCCAAGATACCCGCGTGATCCTAAATTTTTTTTAGTGAAATTTGAGGAGAGAAAAGGCAAAACATCTACATCAGGAGGCCTCACCAGAGCGACGAAGGGATTGAGGAGTAAAAAGAATCCTACTCTCCGATATATACATATATATATATATATATATATATATATATATATATATATATATATAATCCTAAGACTCAAAACATTTTGTTCTAGACTCAACAACGTCAGCGATTCGATCAAGCAGGGGGCTCCTAAGCCGGGGATGGCTCTGATTACCAACTTGTAACACCCACTATGCGGCTATATCTCCCACCTATCGAAGCTCGACTTAGAGGCATAACCGCATTGTGGTTTTGTCGCAAGAAGGGTCATCTTCACACAATCCCATGTAATGAACAAGAATGGGATAAAGAGTTGGCTTACAATCGCCAGTTCACACAACGTATATATAATTCATACATCATCCAGAGTACACACATGGTCCGACTACGAACGAAGCCAGAAGAAAAGAAAATAACCCAACTGCTAGATCCCCTATTGTCCCAACTGGGCTCCACTATTGATCAACATGAAACGAAACATAGCAACGACCAAGAGCTTCGTTGAGCTCCCATCTAAACACGGATGCATCACCTGCACTGGTATCATCGGCACCTGCAACTGTTGTGATAGTATCTGGTGAGTCACGAGGACTCAGCAATCTCAAAACCCGCGAGATCAAGACTATTTAAGCTTACGGGTAGGAAATGGTAATGAGGTGGAGTTGCAGCAAGCACTAAGCAAATATGGTGGCTAACATACGCAAATACGAGCGAGAAGAGAAGCAACGGAATGGTCGAGAAGCTAGAAGTGATCAAGAAGTGATCCTGAAACTACTTACGCACAATCATAACACAAAGACCGTGTTCACTTCCCGGACTCCGTCGAAAAGAGACCACCATGTCTACACACGCGGTTGATGCATTTTAATTAAGTCAAGTGTCAAGTGCTCTACAACCGGATATTAACAAATTCCCATCTGCCACATAACCATGGGCACGGCTTTCGAAAGCTTAAACCCTGCAGGGGTGTCCCAAGTTAGCCCATCACGAGCTCTCACGATCAGCGAAGGATATTCCTTCTCCCGGTGTCGGTGTCAAAACCGGCGGATCTTGGGTAGGGGGTCCCGAACTGTGCGTCTAGGCGGATGGTAACATGAGACAAGGGACACGATGTTTTTACCCAGGTTCGGGCCCTCTCGATGGAGGTAAAACCCTACTCCTGCTTGATTAATATTGATGATATGGGTATTACAATAGTAGATCTACCACGAGATCAGAGAGGCTAAACCCTAGAAGCTAGCCTATGGTATGATTGTTGTTCGTCCTACGGACTAAAACCCTCCGGTTTATATAGACACCGGAGAGGGTTAGGGTTACACATAGTCGGTTACAATGGGAGGAGATCTACATATCGTATCGCCAAGCTTGCCTTCCACGCCAAGGAAAGTCCTATCCGGACATGAGACGAAGTCTTCAATCTTGTATCTTCATAGTCCGGGAGTCCGGCCAAATGTCATAGTCCGGCCATCCGGACACCCCCTAATCTAGGACTCCCTCAGTAGCCCCTGAACAAGGCTTCAATGACGACGAGTCCAGCGCGCAAATTGTCGTCGGCATTGCAAGGCGGGTTCCTCCTCCGAATACTTCATAGAAGATGTTGAACACAAGGATAGTGTCCGGCTCTGCAAAATAAGTTCCACATACCACCGTAGAGAGAATAATATTTACACAAATCTAATTTGCTGACGTATTCTGTAGTGTGACATCACGCCACAGCCAAGCCTTTATTCGAATCGTTTTACTGTCCCACCTCGGCGTATTTAGCGAGGCGGTTTCCTTGGCACGTCTTGTCAAAGCAGAGATCATGTCCCCTTATTCCGGGATTCTCATCAATACAGACGTGGGTAAGCCAACCGCACCATTAATCGCGGCGCTTGGGAGATAAGTGAGTTTTACTAGGCTGGTGGGGGCACATAGTTTCGGCCGCCCATATAAGGGGATAAGGATCCGCCCTTTCAATCTACGCCTTTTTCCTCCTTTGCTTATCCATTTCCGCGCACTCGAGCTCCAGCGCCCAAGTCCGCACTTCCCACCTCAACCTTCTCCAATCATGTCCGGAGCGGGAGGTAGATGGATGGCCTCCACCGTCACGGAGGGGCACATCAAAAAGTTGAGGAAAGCCGGATACTTGTCTGACGACATCGCGCACCGGCTCCTCGACGAGGGGCAACTGATCCCCACCCCTAGGCCCCATGAGAGGGTGGTGTTTCTCACCCATTTCCTTCGCGGACTGGGCTTTCCTCTTCACCCATTTATCCGGGGGCTCATGTTCTACTACGGCCTGGATTTCCACGATCTGGCCCCGAACTTTATCCTCAACATTTCGACGTTTATCCTCGTGTGTGAGGTCTTCCTCCGCATCAAACCCCACTTTGGCTTATGGCTAAAGACCTTCAGTGTTAAGCCGAAGGTTGTGGGCGGCCGGCAAGCAGAGTACGAAGGCGCCATGGTAGGCAAGATGGCCAACGTCACATGGCTTGAGGGCGCCTTCATGGAAACCATCAAAGGGTGGCAATCGGGGTGGTTCTACATCACCGAGCCGTGTCACCCTGAATGGGCAGCAGCCCCCGAATTCCGATCTGGCATCCCCACATGGCTCACCTCATGGAAAGAGATGGGCCTATCGAAGGGTAATTCGGCAGAGGTGACCGGAATCCAAACCTGCGTCAGAGACCTAATCGACAGGAAGGTCAAACTTGTCACTGTAGTCCAGGTCATGCTCTTCCGCCGGATCCTCCCGTGTGAACGACGGGCTTTTAATTTGTGGGAATTTGACCCGACCCAGGACCAAACTTTGTCCAGGCTCTTTGACACAACGCACGAAGACGCCTAGAAGGTGCTTTTCAAGGGCTCCGAGGTTCATCCTCCCATCACGGAGGATCACGGATTCTGCGCGAAGCGCCAAGCCAGTGCGGTAAGCTTAGTTTACCCATTATAGGGTATTGATTTTTCATAGTTTGACTCTATGCGGGATCTAAACTCCCATTCCTTTAACAGGACTAGCAGAAGAAGGCCGGACAGATCGACTGTCCAGCTCCTTTGCCCAAAGGCCCAGCAGACGCCCGCTTGACGAAGCTGCTAGTTCCGGCACCTCACGTGGTGCCGGAGAAGAAGGCCAAGAAGAAGGCCACGGGGACTCGAAAGAGTTCCCGACGCCTGGTGGTGTCGGATACATCGCCCGACGACCCCGAAGCGCCCTCCGCCTCCGAAGACGAGGAGGAGGAAGAAGAAGCCTCTCCCCCTCCAGCGGGGGAGGAAAGAAAAGGAAGGCCGCCCCAACTGGGGAGGCCGGAGGGTCCAAGAAGGGGAAGACCCTTCTTCCGGACTACGCCTTCGACGTCGACGACGACGGAGAGGAATGGCCATCCAGGGCCAAGCCCCTGGCAAAATCGGAAGTATCCGGATACTAGAATAACTTGTGGCGTTCCTGTATTGTACAGTACCTTCTGACGCCGAACTCAATCATGCAGTCCGCCCAAGGCTCAGCTCGGCGATTCATCAAGCGGCTCCCTGGATTCGTCGGATGTGAATAGCGCTTCACTCCCGACGGCCTCCTCCCCTCGCCCTACTGACGATGCCGAGGTGGAGTCCCAACAGGGGCTAAACTAGGAGGAGGTGGTCCTGGAGGCGCCGCAAGGCGACCTCCTGGACTCCAGGCCCAAAGGGGATGAAGCTCCAGAGGGATCTAAGTCCGGCCCTGGGTCGGACACCGCTCCGAAACCTTCAATGATTCCGGAGTCCGGCAGGCGCCCCCCTCGCAAGAAGGGCAAGCCTACGACGCCGGCGGCCTCCGTCCAACCGAAGGCGCCGGACAATTTGCTGGAGGTGCTTAACGGCGCCTCCATCGACGAGGAGCACCGCACTGTTATGAGTGCGGTGATTTAGAAGGTTCAGTCCGCCAAGAGCGGGCTGATAGAAGCCTGTACCAGCCTTCTAACAGGCTTTGAGGTATGTATTTAAAACATATAAAAATGTTACCGCATAGACAGTAGCCCCTGATGCTCAGTTTGGTGTTCAGAAAGAAAAGCCGAACTGAGGATCTAAAAAAGATATACGCAGGAGTCTAACATAAATATGTCAATATGGGAATGCAGGCTGCACTGCTGACCTCTGCCGCACTGACTGCGGAGGTCGATGCATTGAAGCAGAGCCTCGAGTGGTCCGAGAACGAGCTCGGCCGTGCCAAGAAGCAGCTCGAGGACAATGAAGGTATGTAATACCTTATGTAAGTATATAAAAAATACCTGGTTGCAAATAATGACACGACCAATGTGAATGTTGCAGGGGCCACACCCGAGGTGGCGGCCCTGAAGGAAGCGATGTCCAAGGCCAAAGACAATGCGGCCGTGGAGCGCACTTAGCGAGAAAAGCAAGAGGCGCGGGTGGCGGAGGTGCGGCAAGAGCTCGATGCTCTCGTGAAGAAACACGAGGGTTTAGAGTTTGACTCAAAGACGCGAGAGTCCGAGCTTGCCTCAGCACTTGAAAGCGCCAAGTCTACCAAGGCCAAAGCCCAAAAGGCCCTTCAGGAAATTGAGGCGATGAAAAAGATAGCGGCGGGTAAGGCATTCTTTATGCAAAGCAATCACGTGAAAGTAAATTACATGTTACTTACCCGAGTCCGGAGCTCTCCAAGAGCATTCGCAGATCTGCCCTGCAGCGTATCCGATGCCGCCGCATTCTACCGGGCCGAGGAGGGGAGCTCGACGGAGAAAGAGTTCTGGTCCCAGTATCCTGAGGCCGGACACCCGGTGCCCCTGAACGACCAGCTGAAGCAGCTGGTCGAGCTCCATAAGGCAGCCGAACAGGCCATGAAGGGCCTATTAGGCCGGCTGTGGCCTGGGGAGGCCATGCCTGGGAGCTACTTTGGGCTGGTGCGGCGGCTGGTGGATGCATGTCCATGGCTTGAAGTCATCAAGCGCTCTGTATGCATCGAAGACGCCCGTAGGGCCCTTGCCCATGCCAAAGTGCACTGGGGCAAGATGGATGCTGAGAAGCTGGTGAAGGATGGGCCACCGGAGGGGAAGGAGCAACGCAGGCCCGATATGTATTATGAGGGTGTCCTGAAGGGTGCCCATCTTGTAGCGGACGAATGTACCAGGGATGTGATTTTTGAGTAAAATTGCTCATGTTTATCTTGTGCGCTGAAAACTTGTTCATATGCGCTGAGCAACGCTTTTTGAATTTAAAATATTACCTTCTGTGCGGTCGTTTATTAAATCTAAGAGATGCAAGTCGTCGGCTTCTGCCCCCATGCCACGAGTGCTGGGGTGTTCGGGATAAACCTGAGCGCCCTTGTTCCCATTCTTGGGTCCTTCAAGGGAGGCGCTCAGCACAACGAACAAGGCAATCGGACTTATAATGCTTTATCACTCTCACTTAGCCATAGAATTCTATAATTTTAAATTTCGGCGAAGCCCCTAGTATTCAGAAGATCGAGTTCGGGGTGCTATCCACGCCTAGGCCGGATAAATCCAGCTCGTCGCTCTAAGCGGCATAAGTCTTTAGGGACTCGAAAAACCTCTCGAACAGCGACCGGTCTCTCGCCCTATCATGACGGTCACTTTTAGCTTTCTCTACTAAGGTGTTAACCCAGATCAACTGGGGCACAATCGTAATAGTTCTCCCAACGCTACCTTAGCCAATATAGCGGAATGTAAGGTACCAAAACATGGGAGCCGGGCAAACCCAACTATTGACCAAAGACATGATTCAGAGCCAATGCATATAATGCTATAAGTTCGGGGTGCCGCACTCATGAGAGTGTTCGGTCTTCTCACACCGTATTCTGGGGTGCTGAAGCCCCTGGTGTATTGGCCGTACCAAAGTGTACGGTTGCATAATGTCATGACTGAACATATTTATATAAAAAATGAATGCAATAATAGACAAGAGCTATGTATTGTTTATTTAAAGGGCTGCTATGAAAGCAGAACGATACAAATAGTGCGATAAGCAATGGATGGGATTATTTGACACGTCCCCCCCAGGGGCAAGCTATGAAACTTTAAGTGAGATAGGTATTTAGCTCGTTATAGAGACCACCTGGACTTTCGACGTGGCTTGCTATCTCCCTGGCTGTTGCATCGTGTGTTCGGCGAGCGTTCTGCCAGACAGGCCTTCCTAAGAGTGGAGTCCTGAAAGTAAGAAAATAGAAATGACAAAATCGGGAGCCCCTAGTGCGGTTGAGCCGCATTCGGGCGTGCCGTGGTTGTGCCCCTCCCCTTGTGCCCATGGTATTTTCAGAGTGTAATTATGTACGCGTGGTACTGGTTTCGCAATCTCGCGAGGGCTGGGGTTGGGGCCGCACTGCTATGCTTGCTCGGAACATGCCAAACGGTCTTGTTGTAGGTTACTCCGGGCGCGCTTGACGGTGTCCGGCCGTTTAACATCCGGACTGGAGAATTGCCTTAAAAGGCTACTTTGTACTTCCGCCGCGAGGGCTGCCGTGTGCTCCTCTGTTCGGAGAGAGCGTTCGGTGTTTCCATTGACCGTAATGACTCCACGAGGGCCTGGCATCTTGAGCTTGAGATATGTGTAGTGCGGCACCGCATTGAACTTTGCAAATGCAGTTCGTCCGAGCAGGGCATGATAGCCACTGCGGAACGAGACTATGTCGAAGATTAACTCTTCGCTTCGGAAATTATCCGGGGATCCGAAGACCACTTCGAGTGTAATTGAGCCTGTACAACTGGCCTCTACACCTGGTATGATGCCTTTAAAGGTCGTCTTTGTGGGTTTAATCCTTGATGGATCTATGCCCATTTTCCGCATTGTATCCTGATAAAGCAGGTTCAGGCTACTTCCACTGTCCATGAGGACTCTAGTGAGGTGAAATCCGTCAATGATTGGGTCTAGGACCAATGTGGCGAATCCGCCGTGATGAATGCTAGTGGGGTGGTCCCTTCGATCAAAAGTGATCGGGCAGGAGGACCATGGGTTGAACTTTGGGGCGACTGGCTCCAACGCATATACGTCCCTGAGCGCATGCTTCCGTTCCCTTTTGGGGATGTGGGTTGCCTATATCATGTTCACCGTCCACACTTGTGGGGGGAAGCCCTTCTGTCCTCTATTGTTCGGCGGCCGGGGCTCCTCCTCGTCATCGCTATGCAGCCCCTTGTCTCTGTTTTCGGCACTTAACTTGCATGCCTGCTTGAACACCCAACAATCCCTGTTGGTGTGATTGGTTGGTTGCTCGGGGGTGCCGTGTATCTGGCACGAGCGATCGAGTATCCGGTCTAAACTGGACGGGCCCGGAGTATTTCTTTTGAATGGCTTTTTCCGCTGACCGGGTTTAGAGCGTCTGAATCCCACATTAACTGTCGTATCCTCAGTATTGTCGCTGTTAATGTGGCGCTTGTGCTTGTTGCGACGCGACCTGCCATTGTTGTCCTTGGTATCCGAATTACCAGGGCTCTTGGTCATGTTATTGCTACGAGCTAGCCAGCTGTCTTCTCCCGTGCAAAAGCGGGTCATGAGTGTTGTGAGGGCTGCCATGGATTTCGCCTTTTCCTGTCCAAGGTGCCGGGCAAGCCATTCGTCACGGATATTATGTTTAAAGGCTGCGAGGGCCTCTGTGTCCGGACAGTCAACTATTTGATTTTTCTTGGTTAGGAACCGTGTCCAGAATTGTCTGGCCGATTCCTCTGGCTGTTGAATTATGTGGCTTAGGTCATCAGCGTCTGGTGGTCGCACATAAGTGCCCTGGAAGTTGTCAAGGAATGCGGATTCCAGGTCCTCCCAGCAACCAATTGACTCTGGTGGCAAGCTGTTAAGCCAATGCCGAGCTAGTCCTTTAAGCTTGAGTGGGAGGTATTTTATGGCGTGTAGATCATCACCGCGGGCCATGTGGATATGAAGGAGATAATCCTTGATCCATACCGCAGGATCTGTTGTGCCATCGTATGATTCGATGTTTACGGGTTTAAACCCTTCGGGGATTTGATGATCCATTACTTCATCTGTGAAGCATAGTGGGTGTGCGGCGCCTCTGTACTGGGCTATATCACGGCGTAGCTCATATGAGCTTTGCCTGCCCTGTTCGGCCTGGCCGTATTTGCCATATCCGGTGTGACGGTTATCGTCACGTGTCGTGGGGCGCCCACGCGATCCGTAGCTCGATCTTGTTTGCCTGGCCTTGTCCGCCAGTATGTCTCGTAGGTCTGGCGCATTTCCCCATTCCTTGGTACTTTTTGAGCGGCGCCGGGGTGCGGCTTGAGTTGAGGGTCGAAAGGCTTCTCTGTCACGGCCACAGGGTGGTCGATCGGCCGCATTATACGCTGGTGATGTAGGTTTAGTTGCTTCCTCCTCTAATTGGGGTAGCAGCCTGCGCTTTGGCTAGCTCTTGGAGGGGCGTTTGAGGTTGTACTCTTCGGCCGCCAGGACTTCAGTCCATCTGTCGGCTAGCAAATCTTGGTCAGCTCTAAGCTGCTGCCGTTTTTTCTTGAAGCTGCCTACCGTGGCCATAAGCCTGCATTTGAAATGCTCTTGTTCGACGGGATCCTCAGGCACGACAAATTTGCCGTCGTTGAGGCTTGCCTCGTCTTCAGAGGGAGGCATATAATTGTCGTCGTCGACCTCTCTGTCTGCCGCTCTCTTATGAGGGCTGGCTTCTCCATCCTCCTGCGCTGAATCCTGCTGGAGGGGGTTGTCTTCGGCACTATCCGGGGTGTAATTGTCTCCAGTGCCGGACTCACCGTTTTTACTTTGGCGGGATTTAGAGCGGCGCCGCTGACGCCGGCGCTTAGGCTGTCTCTTGGAGGGGTCATCCTCCGTTGTTCCATTGACATCCCCTTCTTTTGGGGTGTCCACCATGTATACGTCATATGACAAGGTGGCTTTCCAGTGCCCTATAGGCGCTGGCTCTTGGTCGTCTCCTTCATCGGCGTCCATACCGTCGATGTCTTCGGAGTCGAAGTTGAGCATGTCGGTTAAATCGTCGACAGTGGCTACGAAGTGGGTGGTGGGTGGGCTTCGAATTTCTTCGTTGTCCGCATCCCAACCTTGTTGACCATAGTCCGGCCAGGGCTCTCCTGACAAAGAGAGGGACTTTAGTGAATTCAGGGTGTCGCCAAAGGGCGAGTGCTGAAAGATGTCCGTGACGGTGAACTCCATGATCGGGACCCAGTTGGGTTCGATCGGAAGGGGTGCAGAAGATTCGGAGTCCGGAAAGGAGTCCGGCACCTTGGAGTCATGAGCTTCACAAAGGACCAGGCTGGTATTCGGCTCGATCACCGTAGAGATTGCAGCCCCCGAGGCGGTGTCCAAGCATCCATCCCCGGTTGGCGCAGTCGGCTCCGAGCTAAGGGTCGGAGCGGACACCTGAGCGGCCTTCTGGGCACTATCCGGCGGCAGAGCTAGATCATGCCCATCGTGATAGTGCGGTTTGCTCGGCTATGGCTCGAATCCGTCGAAGATCAAGTCTCCGTGGATGTCAGCCGTGTAGTTTAAACTTCCAAATCTGACCTGATGGCCAGGGGCGTAGCTTTCGATCTGCTCCAGATGGCCAAGCAAATTGGCCTGCAGTGCGAAGCCGCCGAATACGAAGATATGTCCAGGGAGAAAAGTCTCACCCTGGACCGCGTCGTGGTTAATGATCGAAGAAGCCATCGAGCCTAAAGGTGACGACACAGAGGAACTCTTAATGAAAGCACCAATGTCGGTGTCAAAACCGGCAGATCTCAGGTAGGGGGTCCTGAACTGTGCATCTAGGTGGATGGTAACAGGAGACAAGGGACACGATGTTTTTACCCAGATTCGGGCCCTCTCAATGGAGGTAAAACCCTACTCCTGCTTGATTAATATTGATGATATGGGTAGTACAAGAGTAGATCTACCACGAGATCAAAGAGGCTAAACCCTAGAAGCTAGCCTATGGTATGATTGTTGTTCGTCCTACGGACTAAAACCCTCCGGTTTATATAGACATCGGAGAGGGTTAGCGTTACACAGAGTTGGTTACAATGGGAGGAGATCTACATATTGTATCGCCAAGCTTGCCTTCCACGCCAAGGAAAGTCCTATCCGGACACGGGACGAAGTCTTCAATCTTGTATCTTCATAGTCCGGGGGTCCGGCCAAAGGTCATAGTCCGGCCATCCGGACACCCCCTAATCCAGGACTCCCTCACTCGGGAAGACCCGATCAGCCTCGGAATCCCGGTTACAAGAAATTTCGACAATGGTAAAACAAGACCAGCAAGACCGCCCGAATGTGCCGACAAATCCCGATAGGAGCTGCACATATCTCATTCTCAGGGCACACCGGATGAACACTACGTACAGCTAAAACCAACCCTCAAGTTTCCCCGAGGTGGCGCTGCAAGTGGCTCTAGTCCGGACCAACACTTAGAGAAGCACTGGTCCGGGGAGGGTTAAAATAAAGATGACCCTCGGGGCTGCAGACCCCAAGGGAGGGTTATAGGTGGTTAGGCAAATGTAAAATCAATGTTGGGCCTTGCTGGTGTAGTTTTATTCAAGGTGAACTGTCAAGGGGTTCCCATAAACCCGACCACATAAGGAACGCAAAATCAAGGAACATAACACCGGTATGATGGAAACTAGGGCGGCAAGAGTGGAACAAAACACCAGGCATAAGGCCGAGCCTTCCACCCTTTACCAAGTATATAGATGCATTAATTAAATAAGAGATATTGTGATATCCCATCACAACCAGGTTCCAACATGGAGCAATCTTCAACTTCACCTGCAACTAACAGCGCTATAAGAGGGGTTGGGCAAAGCGGTAACATAGCCAAACAATGGTTTGCTAGGAAGGTGGGTTAGAGGCTGACATGGCAATATGGGAGGCATGATAAAAAAGTGAAAGGTAGCACAGCATAGCGATAGAACGAAGCAACTAGCAAGCAAAGATAGAAGTGATATCGAGGGTAATGGTCATCTTGCCTGAGATCCCGCTAGGAAGAAGATCGAATCCATGAAGTAGACGAACCAACGTAGTTGAACGAATCCTTACAACTCCGAAACGAAACCGAAGCTAGTGAGAGAAGCAAACCTGAAAGAAGCAAACAACATGGTAAACCAACAAGCATAAGCATGGCATGATGCACAAACAAGTATGATGCATGTCTGGTTTAATGAGGCATGGCATGGCAAAGTGCACAAACAATACTACAAATTAAGTGAAGCTCAATATGCAACGAGTTGCATATTGACGAAACACCACATCAATTACTTAGTTCTCTCCCGTTTATATACCCAACAATTTTAAATGTAGTTAAACATGGCAAGAGGTGAAACATAATAAAACTACCTAGCTAGGAAATTTAAATGAGGCCAAAAATAACAAACAACAATTCTGGAAAATTCTCACATGACATTTAGCAATTTAATGCAAAATACAATTTTAGACATTTTAAATGTTGTTACCATGATTCGGATGACATATACAAGTTTTATGCAGTTTTTATGGAAATGTTGACATGAGCATGTTATGAAGCATTTGGTCACCATGGTGAAACGAAACAGGTGCCACGACAACGAATCCGAAAATGATGTCACAGCAACATATCGGTTCCAGTAGCTCACGGAGATACCGGTGCAAAAGAAGTGGACGTGAGCGTGTCATGCAAGGATGGTGGGGTGCTCCCGGATTCCAGGTTCCCACGGGACGGCGGAATGGCAAACAAGGAACATGCAAAGACCTCTCACGGACACGGTGCAAACACGAGCATCTCATACAACACACATGCATTTGTTCACGGGCGTTGTCTCAGGGTTAGACCTTCGAAGCATGCATTTTGGAACGGATCAAGTTCGTTGAGGGAAGTAGTGGTGCACGGGCCATAGTAGAAGTAGTCGTCCTCGCCACGGTAGTGGAGGTAGTGGTACACGGGCCATAGTGGAAGTAGTCGTTCTCGCGACGGTAGTTGTTCATAGGTCATAGACGTTCGGGTCATGGGTAGAGGTACTTGGCGTCATAGTCATACACGTTTCCATAGATGTCCGGGCGGCGGTAGAGGTACTTGACCGTCCATGTAGTCGAACTTGGTGCATTCGAAGGGTACTTGGTGAATCCCCATAGGTGAACAACTTCGCGTCCCCGGGTCGAGGGTAGTGGTTCCCTTGGCGCTGTAGTCGTGCATGGTGATGAACGTCGGGGGTACTTGGTAGGTTCCACACGGAGATGCGTCGATGGAGCTCAAAGGCAGCAGCGGGAAGCCAACAGACAACGAGGTGGCAGATGGAACAAATGGATCTAGGGTCGAGGACGATGTACAGCGGCGAGGCGACAAGGACGGGATCCGGTGACATGCGGCTCTGGCAGATCGATGTAGAGGCACGGGAAGCAGCTTCCGGCGCGGGGGTGCTCGATGCAGGGTCGGAACCTGCCGTAGAGGTGGGTGAAGCAGGGCATGACGCAGGGAGGCGCAGGAGGGTGGAGGAGCTTGGGCACGGGACGGCGTCCTGGTGGCGTTGGCGCTCCTGCGGGCGCGAAGGACGACGACTACAGGCGCGAAGCAGGGGAGCAGCAGAGGGACCTGGCGCGGGGATGACCGGATCCAAGGCGGGGGAAGCGCGGGGCTCATCTCCTGGGCTGCTCGACGGCGGAGGGAGCCCTGGTGGCCTGGCAGGCCAGCGGGGTTGCTCGTTCCCGAGCTGCTGCTCGAAGCAGGGGAAGCAGACGGAGGAGGCCAGACGCGGGGTGGATTCAGGCAATGCAGCGGGGCAACGGGGATGGACGGCGCCGGTGCAGAAGAGGAAGGAGGGCGGCGTCACTGGCAGGGGAGGCGTGCCATGGGGATCGAGCGCGGGCGCTCCTCCTGGCGCTGGTCGTGTGCGAGCATGTGTGAGTGGCGGCGGAGGGGGAACAAGGTGAGGGATCGAGCAGGGGGGTCAGGCTAGGGTTAACAGAGCAGCGGGTGGGCTTTGGGAGCCAAATGGGCCAGCGCGGTGCGATTGGGCTGCTGGGCTGGGCTATTTCTCTCTCCCTCTACTCTTTTATTTCCCAAAACAGAAAATACCAAAGAGGAAAAGGAGAGCAAAGGAAGTGTTTGGGATAGCATTTGCACATGGGGGTAATTTTTCCGGACTCATAAAAATGAGCTTGATCCAAGAAAACTATAAATGAGCATGTGTGCGAAGATTGCATTGGAACTCGTTTGAAATAAATTCAAATGAGTTTGAATAAGAAGTGCGCGTTTGAAAGGTCCAAAAATGTTGAGATTTTTGGTAGGGCTCCGATAAACAGAGAAAGAATTATTGACAAGGTTTTGAGGTCAACTCGGAGCAGAAAAGGCCTGGGATTTATTTTGCATGTGTGTTATGGTGATTCCCAAAGAATGGAATACTTTGTTATAGCTCCCTAATAATATTGGGAGGATATGTTATAAAGAGAAAACACCATGTGAATTCCCTCGATTTAAATGGATCGAAGATCCATACAATTTATTTATCTAAGTTTTTTAAAAAAGGGTTGCATGATGACATGATGCAATGCAAGAGATGCAACAAACAAAACAAATCACACGACGAAACTCAGAGTATCCGGAAGTCTTCTGGAGCGTCGGTCTCAGGGCGTCACAACTCTCCTCCACTAACAGAGGATCTCGACCCGAGATCCTAGGGATGGCACCGAAAAGAAACGAAAGAGGAAGAGGAGAGGTAAAACTAAGTTGCTTCTTCGATAAACGAGTGAAACCAATGAACCTTGAGAGGTTGAAAACTTGAAAGAAAGAACACAATAGAGTTGAACGAAATGGAGAGCACTCCGGTAGAAAAGAGAATCAAGGAACACCATGTGAACCTTGAAGGTTGCAAAGCTATAAATGACGAGTACAATGGACAATAAGGAATTGAAACCACTCTGGTTGAAACGAGATAAACAAGGAACAAGGAAGAACAAATTCGGACAGCACTCCGGTTGAAAAGAGATGCAAGACTTGATAAGATGAAAAGAACTTGAAAAGAGGACATGACACTCCGGTTAAATGGATAAGCACGAAAAGAACATGATCCTTAATTCGAGATGATGAGTGAAGACAGCAATATACAATGCCTCCGAAAGAAAGAATAGAAGATAAATCATTGGAATAAAAGAATGGAGAAGAAAAATACCAACTTCTGCCACACATGAACTTGGAAAGCACACTTCCAAGAAGGTTACAATCTCCACTTCACACAACGTATATATAATTCTTACATAATCCAGAGTATACACATGGTCCGACTACAAACGAAGCCAAAACAAAAGAAAAGAACCCAACTGCTAGATCCCCGATCGTCCCAACTGGGCTCCACTACTGATCAACATGAAACTAAACATAGCAACGACCAAGAGCTTCATTGAGCTCCCATATGAACACGGTTGCATCACCTGCACTGGTTTCATCGGCACCTGCAACTGTTGGGATAGTATCTGGTGAGTCACGAGGACTCAGCAATCTCAAAATCCGCGAGATCAAGACTATTTAAGCTTATGGGTAGGAAGTGGTAATCAGGTGGAGTTGCAGCAAGCACTAAGAAAATATGGTGGCTAACATACGCAAATAAGAGCGAGAAGAGAAGCAACGGAACGGTCGAGAAGCTAGAAGTGATCAAGAAGTGATCCTGAAACTACTTACGCACAATCATAACACAAAGACCGTGTTCACTTCCCGGACTCCGCCGAAAAGAGACCATCACGTCTACACACGCGGTTGATGCACTTTAATTAAGTCAAGTGTCGAGTGCTCTACAACCGGATATTAACAAATTCCCACCTGCCACATAACCATGGGCACGGCTTTCGAAAGCTTAAACCCTGCAGGGGTGTCCCAACTTAGCCCATCACAAGCTCTCACGATCAGCGAAGGATGTTCCTTCTCCCGGGAAGACCCGATCAGCCTCGGAATCCCAGTTACAAGACTTTTCGACAATGTAAAACAAGACCAACAAGAATGCCCGAATGTGCCGACAAATCCCGATAGGATCTGCAGATATCTCGTTCTCTGGGCACACCGGATGAACACTACGTACAGCTAAAACCAACCCTCAAGTTTCCCCGAGGTGGTGCTGCAAGTGGCTCTAGTTCGGACCAACACTTAGAGAAGCACTGGCCCGGGGGGGTTAAAATAAAGATGACCCTCGGGGCTGCAGACCCCAAGGGAGGGTTATAGGTGGTTAGGCAAATGTAAAATCAATGTTGGGCCTTGCTGGTGTAGTTTTATTCAAGGTGAACTGTCAAGGCGTTCCCATAAACCCGACCGCGTAAGGAACGCAAAATCAAGGAACATAACACTGGTATGACGGAAACTAGGGCGGCAAGAGTGGAACAAAACACCAGGCACAAGGCCGAGCCTTCCACCCTTTACCAAGTATATAGATGCATTAATTAAATAAGAGATATTGTGATATCCCATCACAACCAGGTTCCAACATGGAGCAATCTTCAACTTCACCTCCAACTAACAACGCTATAAGAGGGGTTGGGCAAAGCGGTAACATAGCCAAACAACGGTTTGCTAGGAAGGTGGGTTAGAGGCTGACATGGCAATATGGGAGGCATGGTAAACAAGTGAAAGGTAGCGCAGCATAGCGATAGAACGAAGCAACTAGCAAGCAAAGATAGAAGTGATATCGAAGGTAATGATCATCTTGCCTGAGATCCCGCTAGGAAGAAGATCGAATCCATGAAGTAGACGAACCAACGTAGTCGAATGAATCCTTACAACTCCGAAACGAAACCGAAGCTAACGAGAGAAGCAAACCGGAAAGAAGCAAACAACATGGTAAACCAACAAGCATAAGCATGGCATGATGCACAAACAAGTATGATGCATGTCCAGTTTAATGATGCATGGCATGGCAAAGTGCACAAACATTACTACAAATTAAGTGGAGCTCAATATGCAATGAGTTGCATATTAACGAAACTCCACATCAATTACTCAGTTCTCTCCCGTTTATATACCCAACAATATTAAATGTTGATAAACATGGCAAGAGGTGAAACATAATAAAACTACCTAGCTAGGCAATTTAAATGAGGCCGAAAATAACAAACAACAATTCCGGAAAATCCTCACATGACATTTAGCAATTTAATGCAAAATACAATTTTAGACATTTTAAATGTTGTTACCATGATGCGGATGACATATACAAGTTTTATCCAGTTTTTATGAAAATGTTGACATGAACATGTTATGAAGCATTTGGTCACCATGGCGGAACGAAACGGCTGCCACGGCAACGAATCCAAAAATGATGTCACAGCAACATATCGGTTCCAGTAGCTCACGGAGATACCGGTGCAAAAGAAGTGGATGTGAGCGTGTCATGCAAGGATGGTGGGGTGCTCCCGGATTCTGGGTTCCCACGGGACGGCGGCATGTTAAACGAGGAACATGCAAAGACCTCTCTCGGACACGGTGCAAACACGAGCATCTCATACAACACACATGCATTCGTTCACGGGCGTCATCTTGGGGTTATACCTTTGAAGCGTGCATTTCGGAACGGATCAATTTCATTGAGGGAAAGTAGTGGTGCATGGGCCGTAGTGGAAGTAGTCGTTCTCGCGACGTAGTGGAAGTAGTGGTACATGGGCCGTAGTGGAAGTAGTCGTTCTCACGACGGTAGTTGTTCACAGGTCATAGACGTTCGGGTCATGGGTAGAGGTACTTGGCATCATAGTCGTACACGTTTCCATAGATGTCTGGGCGGCGGTAGAGGTACTTGACCGTCCATGTAGTCAAACTTGGCGCATCCGAAGGGTACTTAATGAATCCCCGTACGCAAACAACTTCGCGTCCCCGAGTCGAGGGTAGTGGTTCCCTTGGCGATGTAGTTGTGCATGGTGATGAACGTCGGGTTACTTGGCAGGTTCCACACGGAGATGCGTCGATGGCGCTCAAAGTCAGCAGCGGGAAGCCAACGGACAACAAGGTGGCGGCTGGAATGAATGGATCTAGGGTCGAGGACGATGTACAGCGGCGAGGCGACAAGGACGGGATCCGGCGACATGCGGCTCTGGCAGATCGATGAAGAGGCGGGGGAAGTAGCTTCCAGCGCGGGGGTGCTCGAGGCAGGGCCGGAACCTGCCGGTGAGGTGGGTGAAGCAGGGCATGACGCAGGGAGGCGCGGGAGGGCGGAGGAGCTTGGTGCGGGACGGCATCCTGGTGGCGTTGGCGCTCCTCCGGGCGCGGAGGACGACGATTGCAGGCGTGAAGCAGGGGAGCAGGAGAAGGACTTGGCGCGGGGATTACCGGATCCAAGGCGGGGGAGGCGCAGGGCTCATCTGCTGGGCTGCTCGACGGTGGAGGGAACCCTGGTGTCCTGGTAGGCTGGCGGGGCTGCTCGTTCCCGAGCTGCTTCTCGAAGCAGGGGAAGCATACGGAGGAGGCGAGACGCGGGGCGGCTTCAGGCGATGCAGCCGGGCGACGGGGATGGACGGTGCCGGCGCAGAAGAGGAAGGAGGGCGGCGTCACTGGCAGGGGAGGCGCGCCATGGGGATCGAGCGCGGGTGCTCCTCCTGGCGCTAGTCGTGTGCGAGTGTGGGTGAGTGGCGGCGGAGGGGGAACGAGGTGAGGGATCGAGCAGGGGGTTCGGGCTAGGGTTAACAGAGCAGCGGCTGGGCTTTGGGAGCCAAATGGGCCAGCACGGTGCGATTGGGCTGCTGGGCTGGGCTATTTCTCTCTCCCTCTACTCTTTTATTTCCTAAAACAGAAAATAGCAAAGAGGAAAAGGAGATCAAAGGAAGTGTTTGGGATAGCATTTGCGCATGGGGGTAATTTTCCCGGACTCGTAAAAATGAGCTTGATCCAAGAAAACTATAAATGAGCATGTGTGCGAAGATTGGATTCGAACTTGTTTGAATTAAATTCAAATGAGTTTGAATAAGAAGTGCGCGTTTGAAAGGTCCAAAAATGTTGAGATTTTTGGTGGGGCTCCGATAAACAGAGAAAGAACTATTGACAAGGTTTTGAGGTCAACTCGGAGCAGAAAAGGCATGGGATTTATTTTGCACGTGTGTTATGGTGATTCCAAAATAATGGAACACTTTGTTGTAGCTCCCTAATAATATTGGGAGGATATGTTATAAAGAGAAAACACCATGTGAATTCCCTCGATTTAAATGGATCGAAGATCCATACAATTTATTTATCTGAGTTTTTAAAAAAGGGTTGCATGATGACATGATGCAATGCAAGAAATGCAACAAACAAAACAATTCACACGACGAAACTCAGAGTATCTGGAAGTCTTCTGGAGCGTCGGTCTCGGGGCGTCACAACTCTCCTCCACTAACAGAGGATCTCGTCCTGAGATCCTAGGGATGGCAAACGAGTGAAACCAATGAACCTTGATAGGTTGAAAACTTGGAAGAAAGAACACAACAGAGTTGAACGAAATGGAGAGCACTCCGGTAGAAAAGAGAATCAAGGAACACTATGTGAACCTTGGAGGTTGCAAAGCTATGAATGACGAGTACAATGGACAATAAGGAATTGAAACCACTCTGGTTTAAACGAGATAAACAAGGAACAAGGAAGAACAAATTTGGACAACACTCTGGTTGAAAAGAGATGCAAGACTTGATAAGATGAAAAGAACTTGAAAAGAGGACACGACACTCCGGTTAAATGGATAAGCACGAAAAGAACACGATCCTCAATTCGATATGATGAGTGAAGAGAGCAACGATACAATGCCTCCGAAAGAAAGAATAGAAGATAAATCATTGGAATAACAGAATGGAGAAGAAAAATGCCAACTTCTGCCACAAATGAACTTGGAAAGCACCCTTCCAAGAAGGTTACAACAGAGTTGTTGGAAAACCAACATCGAAACGAATAAGCTTGTAGTGGGCTTAAGGAAAAACTTCTCAAAATTTAGGCAAAATTTTGCCACTATGAAAACAAATAATATAATTGATAACACCAACGAGATGAAAAACTCCTTCCACCAAGATGATAGAGAGATAACTTGGATCATTGATAAGCACCACAATATCAACATCCTTAGGGAAGGCTTTAGGTGAAATATGACACAAGATAACTCCAACAAAGAGATTGTTGGATTTAAAATACCTCATTCTTGACAACATATGAATCATGAAACATGAAGGAAATTGTCAGGAGTGACATAACACAACCTCAAAAGATAAGGTAGAAAGAATTGCACTTTGGAATGCAAGATGAAGAATACTCGAGCTCCTCAAAACAAAACATGTGTTGAGCACCATGTTTATTTTTGAGTATAGCTTGGCGGATCTTAGCTTCGAGCGAAATCTTGAAGAACAATTAAAGAATGAAAGGAATCCTTGACGAACCACCATGTAGAGCTTCCATGAAGAACTCCGGTAACAAAAGGATGAAAAGAATAAGATTAAAGCCCCGAAATGATTTAGATGGATCTTCGCTATGAGAGAATTGAGAGAGCTTAGAACACAGGGAGACAATACGAACAACTTGAAACCAAGAATTTATTCCTCTTGAACAAACTCCAAAGGAAGGGATTAATCACTTGGATGAAACATGAATAAGAATTATGTTATGCGTATCCTTCACCAATTTAAATTGGTGAGAAGCATTGTATTTGCGTACTACTTATTCGCGTTGAAAATGATTAAAGAGAGATATAGCGCGAACTTGAGAAGGTATTGATGGAACCACCGGTGGGATTTGGAAACAACGAATAAATTGATATGATAACAAAGGAAGCGAAATCTTGAACGAACCGTTGTAAGAATTGAAAATGAAAGTAGCAAAGGCACAATTCACCAGGAAGAATTGGAAAATGAATAAATATACTTGAGGGGATTTAGATACATGAGAATGAAGAGATCATGAACTGATTAAAGGGTATTTGAACGTTGCACCGGTAAGATTTGGAGAACGATAGCTACACGCTGAGAATGAAGAATTATGAAGATGGCATGAAGCTAGAACCATGAATCTTCAAGAGAATGGACCAAGATTTAAGAGAAATCCTTCTTCGGTCTTCCAATGTTGAGAATGAAGATGAGAACCACCATGAATTGTTGAGATACTCCAGGAGAATGAAAAACAAAGCGGTTGAGCCAACAATGAAAAATAATTTGAAATCAATCTTGGAAAACATCTGACTAATGAAATTCATTCTTACGTCAAACTTAGAAAAGAATTTGGGAATGGCTCCGGGAAAATTAGACGAGTCAGGTAAGATCGTGGGAAAAAACCTGTGGGTTAGGGCCCACTCAAAAGAAACACCGTTGAATGATTGATTGAAAGGGGGGATTGCACCGGTTGAATTAAATGGCTTGAATGAGATAACAACTTCAAAATAACTTGAATGGATTGAGAATGGAAACATGAATCTTCCAAGATATCTTCAACACTTCGGATATGAACTGTGCAAGGAGAATAAATAAGAGAGCCTTGGATAAGAAATTCACATGGGAAGATATGTGAAACAAAAGGAAGAGATATAATCAACACCGAAGCTTGAAATTATTCCACTAGAGAAGAAAAGATACAAAGAATAATAGACTTGAAGCTCCGTTAGTATCTTCCTAAGAATCACCGGGTAAGAACATTGACGGAAAAGAATGGAGAGACTTCCCATTCATAAGATGGATACATGATTAATAAATCTAAGTCCTTGAAGAAAAATGTGGGAGGGCGGGAAAAACAAAGGCAACTTGGGGCAGATGGAATGGATACCGTTGAGAAAACTTAGAATTGATCTTGCGGATGTTGAAATGATCGGATCCACTTAGAGAGAAGCACGCTGGTTGGACAAGAATTAACATGACGACCTCAATGATCAAGGAGGATTAGTATTCACATAGCAATATGATAACACCATTTAGGTATGGATTCAACATTTGACTTCAAAGCAACTCGAATACCACAAATAAAACAAAACAAAGGATTTGGCTTGCAGAATAAGATGGAAACAAACATATGATAGAGATTTCGTCCGAAGTTTTCATGGTGGGGCCCACACGGGCTCGATCATACAGCACCATCATGTATAAGGCAGTGCACATGACATACGAAGTGTCCCTGAACCAGCATAGCCAAGGGCTCTTTAAGACACAATGAGACCACTGTAAAAACGACCGTGGATAGGCAGACCACTAGATGTCGAACCCCAATCTCATATCATCCATCTGTCGGAAAGAAAAAACTAGAGCTACTTGAATTCCCACCTATAAAACTCCTGAAACTTTCTGGTTATGCAATCTGGTGTTGGGGATATAGGGGAAGCAATATATATCAAACCCAAAACTAACAATCCCTACATCCAAGCTATATCCATCCGTCAACACATAACCAAGAAACCTTCGGAAATCATGTACCTCAACCTCCGAAAAGCATCCATTATACGAGCTATGGCAATACTCCCAAACCCCCCAGTACTGGGTGGCGTCGAGGTTATCTTACCACTAGCTGCATAAAAGAGATTTTCGATGTCGGCAAAACTCAGGTATTCCAGAACTGCAATGATAAAACTGTGACGACAACACCTCGGAGCTCAACTCCCCGGGACACTGCCACAACCCCTAAATGTCAGGAGGCACCAAGAACAATGTTCTCGTCACAAAAGTATCGGAACGATCCCAAGATACCCGCGTGATCCTAAATTTTTTTTACTAAAATTTGAGGAGAGGAAAGACAAAACATCTACGTCAGGAGGCCTCACCAGAGCGACGAAGGGATTGAGGAGTAAAAAGAATCCTACTCTCCGATAAATATAATCCTAAGACTCAAAACATTTAGTTCTAGACTCAACAACGTCAGCGATTCGATCAAGCAGGGGGCTCCTAAGTCGGGGATGGCTCTGATTACCAACTTGTAACACCCATGATGCGGCTATATCTCCCACGTGTCGAAGCACGACTTAGAGGCATAACCGCATTATGGTTTTGTCGCAAGAAGGGTCATCCTCACACAATCCCATGTAATGAACAAGAATGGGATAAAGAGTTGGCTTACAATCACCACTTCACACAACGTATATATAATTCATACATCATCCAGAGTACACACATCGTCTGACTACGAACGAAGCCAAAAGAAAAGAAAATACCCCAATTGCTAGATCCCCGATCGTCCCAACTGGGCTCCACTACTACTCAACATGAAACAAAACATAGCAACGACCAAGAGCTTCGTTGAGCTCCCATATGAACACGGTTGCATCACCTGCACTGGTATCATCGGCACCTGCAACTGTTGTGATAGTATCTGGTGAGTCACGAGGACTCAGCAATCTCAAAACCCGCGAGATCAAGACTATTTAAGCTTATGGGTAGGAAGTGGTAATGAGGTGGAGTTGCAGCAAGCACTAAGCAAATATGGCGGCTAACATACGCTAATAAGAGCGAGAAGAGAAGCAACAGAACGGTCGAGAAGCTAGAAGTGATCAAGAAGTGATCCTGAAACTACTTACGCACAATCATAACACAAAGACCGTGTTCACTTCCCGGACTCTGCCAAAAAGAGACCATCACGTCTACACACGCGGTTGATGCATTTTAATTAAGTCAAGTGTCAAGTGCTCTACAACCGGATATTAACAAATTCCCATCTGCCACATAACCATGGGCACGGCTTTCGAAAGCTTAAACCCTACAGGGGTGTCCCAACTTAGCCCATCACAAGCTCTCACGATCAGCGAAGGATATTCCTTCTCCCGGGAAGACCCGATCAGCCTCGGAATCCCGGTTATAAGACATTTAGACAATGGTAAAACAAGACCAGCAAGACCGCCCGAATGTGCCGACAAATCCCGATAGGATCTGCCGATATCTCGTTCTCAGGGCACACCGGATGAACACTACATACAGCTAAAACCTACCCTCAAGTTTCCCCAAGGTGGCGCTGCAAGTGGCTCTAGTTAGGACCAACACTTAGAGAAGCACTGGCCCAGGGGGGTTAAAATAAAGATGACCCTCGGGGCTGCAGACCCCAAGGGAGGGTTATAGGTGGTTAGGCAAATGTAAAATCAATGTTGGGCCTTGCTGAAGTAGTTTTATTCAAGGCAAACTGTCAAGGGGTTCCCATAAACCCAACCGCGTAAGGAATGCAAAATCAAGGAACATAACACCGGTATGACGGAAACTAGGGCGGCAAGAGTGGAACAAGACACCAGGCATAAGGTCGAGCCTTCCACCCTTTACCAAGTATATAGATGCATTAATTAAATAAGAGATATTGTGATATCGCATCACAACCAGGTTCCAACATGGAGCAATCTTCAACTTCACCTGCAACTAACAACGCTATAAGAGGGGTTGGGCAAAGTGGTAACATAGCCAAACAACAGTTTGCTAGGAAGTTGGTTGAAGGCTGACATGGCAATATGGTAGGCATGGTAAACAAGTGAAAGGTAGCGCAGCATAGCGATAGAACGAAGCAACTAGCAAGCAAAGATAGAAGTGATATCGAGGGTAATGGTCATCTTGCCTGAGATCCCACTATGAAGAAGATCGAATCCATGAAGTAGAAGAACCAACGTAGTCAAATGAATCCTTACAACTCCGAAACGAAACTGAAGCTAACGAGAGAAGCAAATCGGAAAGAAGCAACCAACATGGTAAACCAACAAGCACAAGCATGGCATGATGCACAAACAAGTATGATGCATGTCCGGTTTAATGAGGCATGGCATGGCAAAGTGCACAAACAATACTACAAATTAAGTGGAGCTCAATATGCAACGAGTTGCATATTGACGAAACACCACATCAATTACTTAGTTCTCTCCCGTTTATATACCCAACATATTAAATGTTGTTAAACATGGAAAGAGGTGAAACATAATAAAACTACCTAGCTAGGCAATTTAAATGAGGCCGAAAATAACAAACAACAATTCCCGAAAATCCTCACATGACATTTAGCAATTTAATGCAAAATACAATTTTAGACACTTTAAATGTTGTTACCATGATGCAGATGACATATATAAGTTTTATGCAGTTTTTATAAAAATGTTGACATGAGCATGTTATGAAGCATTTGGTCACCATGGCGGAACGAAACGGGTGCCACGACAACGAATCCAAAAATGATGCACAGCAACATATCGGTTCCGGTAGCTCACGGAGATACCGGTGCAAAAGAAGTGGACGTGAGTGTGTCATGCAAGGATGGTGGGGTGCTCTCGGATTCCGGGTTCCCACGGGACGGCAGCATGGCAAACGAGGAACATGCAAAGACCTCTCTCGGACACGGTGCAAACACGAGCATCTCATACAACACACATGCATTCGTTCACGGGCGTCGTCTCGGGGTTATACCTTCGAAGCGTGCATTTCGGAACGGATCAAGTTCGTTGAGGGAAGTAGTGGTGCACGGGCCGTAGTGGAAGTAGTTGTTCTCACGACGGTAGTGGAAGTAGTCGTACACGGGCCGTAGTGGAAGTAGTCGCTCTCGCGACGGTAGTTGTTCACAGGTCGTAGACGTTCGGGTCATGGGTAGAGGTACTTGGCGTCGTAGTCGTACACGTTTCCATAGATGTCTGGGCGGTGGTAGAGGTACTTGACCATCCATGTAGTCGAACATGGCGCATCCGAAGGGTACTTGGTGAATCCCCATAGGCGAACAACTTCGCGTCCCCGGGTCGAGGGTAGTGGTTCCCTTGGCACTGTAGTCATGCATGGTGATGAACGTCGGGGTACTTGGCAGGTTCCACACAGAGATGCGTCGATGGCGCTCAAAGGCAGCAGCGGGAAGCCAACGGACAACAAGATGGCGGCTGGAACGAATGGATCTAGGGTCGAGGACAATGTACAGCGGCGAGGCGACAAGGACGGGATCCGGCGACATGCGGCTCTAGCAGATCGATGCAGAGGCGCGGGAAGCAGCTTCTGGCGCGGGGTGCTTGAGGAAGGGTCGGAACCTGCCAGCGAGGTGGGTGAAGCAGGGCATGACGCAGGGAGGCGCAGGAGGGCGGAGGAGCTTGGGAGCGGGATGGCGTCCTGGTGGTGTTGGCGCTCCTGCGGGCACGGAGGACGACGACTGCAGGTGCGAAGCAGGGGAGCAGCAGAGGGACTTGGCGCGGGGATAACCGGATCCAAGGCAGGGAGGCGCGGGGCTCATCTGTTGGGATGCTCGACAGTGGTGGGAGCCCTGGTGGCCTTGCAGGCCGGCAGGGCTGCTCGATCCCGAGCTGCTGCTCGAAGCAGGGGAAGCAGACGGAGGAGGCGAAATGCGGGGCGGCTTCAGGCGATGCAGCGGGGCGACGGGGATGGACGGCACCGGCACAGAAGAGGAAGGAGGGCGGCGTCACTGGCAGGGGTGGCGTGCCATGGGGATCGATCATGGGCGCTCCTCCTGGTGCTATTCGTGTGTGAGCGTGTGTGAGTGGCGGCGGAGGGGAAACAAGGTGAGGGATCGAGCAGGGGGTTCGGGCTAGGGTTTACAGAGCAGCGGCTGGGCTTTGGGAGCCAAATGGGCCAGCGCGGTGCGATTGGGCTGCTGGGCTGGGCTATTTCTCTCTCCCTCTACTCTTTTATTTCCCAAAACAGAAAATACCAAAGAGGAAAAGGAGAGCAAAGGAAATGTTTGGGATAGCATTTGCACATGGGGGTAATTTTCCCGGACTCATAAAAATGAGCTTGATCCAAGAAAACTATAAATGAGCATGTGTGCGAAGATTGGATTCGAACTCGTTTGAATTAAATTCAAATGATTTTGAATAAGAAGTGCGTGTTTGAAAGGTCCAAAAATGTTGAGATTTTTGGTGGGGCTCCGATAAACAGAGAAAGAATTATTGACAAGGTTTTGAGGTCAACTCGGAGCAGAAAAGGCATGGGATTTATTTTGCACGTGTGTTATGGTGATTCCCAAAGAATGGAATACTTTGTTATAGCTCCCTAATAATAATGGGAGGATATGTTATAAAGAGAAAACACCATGTGAATTCCCTTGATTTAAATGGATCAAAGATCCATACAATTTATTTATCTGAGTTTTTAAGAAAGGGTTGCATGATGACATGAGGCAATGCAAGAGATGCAACAAACAAAACAAATCACACGAAGAAACTCAGAGTATCTGGAAGTCTTCTGGAGCATCGGTCTCGGGGGCGTCACACATGTTGCAAAACGTCCATCAATGCATCTGCCGTCCCTTGGACATTTGATAGTCCGGGACTTTTGTTGTTCCCTGTAGGGGCCGCACACCCCGGACCCTGGGCGGCCGAAGTATTACCTTTGGCCCCAGTCCTCGCTGTCCCATGCGCCACTTGCAGATCGGGAAGGATCCTCCAGGACGACACCTCGGTGTCGTCTGCCTTATCGGGCAAGGAGATCTGTGGAGACGTCTCGCTCTCCATCATCTCCGGAAGTAGATCCCCCTAAGAGGGGGACTGTTGAGGAGGGCTACGTGCCAAACTGCAAACATGAGTTTAAAATATTACCCTTATAGGCAGGAAAGAACGGGACATGTTTAAAACACCCAGATTCACTTACGATGCGGTTGAGGGCCTATCTTTGTGGGGTGACTGCGTGTCAACATCACCCCCTGACTGGGATACCTTCCCCCGCTTACAAGCTTCTCTTTCCGAGTCTTTGGAGGCAGCCCTTTTATTCCCATGGGGAGAAGGGATGTTAGTTTGTTGTTCCCTTCCACCTTTGGAAACGGGAGTTCTAATCTCCCCCGACAAATTGCCTGGTGAGCCTCCAGAGTGGAAGCTGCCTTGGGCCTCTTCGTCCTCCTCTTTATCTTCCCCCGCCGGCACTTGATACGTTGCCGGAGCCAGCATCCTTGTTAATAACGGATCAGCAGTGTCTTCGAGAAGTGGAGTCGAACACCTGATTCTCTCCGCCTTCTTTAGCCAGCCCTGGCCGGATAGAGTTTTATTAGTAGATTGTCATGAATAATTTGACTAAATCAAGTTCGGGGGTCGAGTACTTACCGGAGTATCCGGATGGTTGTAGTCAAGACCAATGTCTTCTGTAGTATCCGACCACTGTTTTCGTGTGCCGAAGAACAATTTCCACATCTCTCTGAGCATCGTGCCAGAAAGGTGCTGAAGGGTCCGTGGACCTTCCAGATTAAACTCCCACATGCGGAGAGGGCGTCGCTGGCAAGGTAGGATCAGGCGGACTAACATTACTTGGATTACATCGATGAGACCGATGTCCTTCTCAATGAGGCTCCGGAAGCGGCTTTGCAGCATCCACACTTCATCTATAGATCCCCAGTCTAGCCCCTTGTTAATCCACGATGCGAGCTGTGGTGGAGGGCCGGACCGAAACGCAGGTGTGGCTGCCCGCTTTTTACCATGGGGTCCGGTGATGTAAAACCACTCCCGTTGCCATAAGTCAAAAGATTCTGTGAAGGAGCCCTTTGACCAAGTGGAGTTGATAAGCTTGCTTATTGAAGCACCTCCGCACTCCGCTTGTTTCCCGTCGACTACCTTCGGTTTCACGTGAAAGGTCTTTAGCCATAAGTTGAAGTGTGGGGAAATACGGAGGAAGGCCTCACACGTGGTGATGAACACCGAGATGTGGAGGAAGGAGTCCAGAGCTAGATCGTGGAAATCTAGCATGTAATAAAATATGACCCCTCGAACGAAGGTATGGACAGCAAACCCAAGCCCTCGAAGGAAGTGAGAGATAAACACTACCCTCTCATTGGATCTGGGAGTAGGAATAACCTGCCCTTGAGCAGGAAGCCTATGGTAGATTTCTGCAGTCAAGTATCTTGCCTTCCTGAGCTTCAAGATATCTTCCTCTGTGACAGAAGAGGCCATCCACCGGCCGTGAAGGCCTGGTCCGGACATGGCTGGAAGCTCGAAGCAACTGGATTGACCCTTGGGTGTTGAAACTTGGGGTGGGGGTGAAGGAAAGAACTACCATGGAGACGAATATCAAGCGTCCCCTCTGTGGCCTTAAAACATGCATATTCCCAAGGAATCATGCCAACGAAACGGTTGGGTTACCCACGCCTGTCTTGATGGAAATCCTGCAATAAGGGGACACGATCTCTGCTTTGACAAGACGTGCCAATAAAAACCGCCTCCCAAAACATGGGGTGGCAGGCTAGAAAACGATTCAAAATAATGGCCGGGTAATGACGTAATGTCATGCTACCAAAATTGTCAGTGGACTGGACTCGTAAATATTATACTCTCTACGATGGTTTGTAGGACTTGTTTTGCAGAGCCAGACACGATTCTTGTGTTCGAGGTCTACTTTGAAGTATTCGGAGAAGGAACTCGCCTTGCAATGTCGAAGACAATCTGTGCGTCGGACTCATCATCATTGAAGCATGGTTTAGGGGCTACTGAGGGAGTCCTAGACTAAGGGGTCCTCGGACAGCCGGACTATATACTTTGGCCGGACTGTTGGACTATGAAGATACCAGATAGAAGACTTCGTCTCGTGTCCGGATGGGACTCTCCTTTGCATGGAAGGCAAGCTTGGAGATTTGGATATGTAGATTCCTTTCTCTGTAACCGACTTTGTACAACCCTAGTCCCCCCCGGTGTCTATATAAATCGGAGGGTTTAGACTTCTAGGGTTTAGCCACAACAATCATAACCTCATAGGCTAGACTTCTAGGGTTTAGCCATTACGATCTCGTGGTAGATCAACTCTTGTAATACTCATATTCATCAAGATCAGTCAAGCAGGAGGTAGGGTATTACCTCCGTAGAGAGGGCCCGAACCTGGGTAAACATTGTGTCCCGCGCCTCCTGTTACCATTAGCCTTAGACGCACAGTTCGGGACCCCCTACGTACCCTAGATCTGCCGGTTTTGACACCGACACCACCCCCCTTTCCTTCTCCTACACCCTCTCCTTCCACCTTTCCACCTTCGTAAGAAGGAAAAAAAGAGGGGGGGACGAATCCTACTAGGAGTGGAGTCCTAGTAGGACTCCCCCCTCCCTTGGCGCGCCCCTGGTGGCTGGCCTCCTCCTCCCTCCTTTATATACGGGGGCAGGGGGCACCCCAAAGGCACAACATTGTCTTAGCCGTGTGCGGTGCCCCCCTCCACCGTTTACTCCTCCGATAGTATCATCGTAGTGCTTAGGCGAAGCCCTGCACGGATCACATCATCAACACCGTCACCACACCATCGTGCTCACAAACTCTCCTTCGACCCTCTGCTGGATCAAGAGTTCGAGGGACGTCATCAAGTTGAACGTGTGCTGAACTCATAGGTGCCGTACGTTCGGTGCTAGATCGATTGGATCGTGAAGACGTTCGACTACATCAACCATGTTAACATAACGCTTCCGCTTTCGGTCTACGAGGGTACGTGGACACACTCTCCCCTCTCGTTGCTATGCATCTCCTAGATAGATCTTGCATGATCGTAGGAAATTTTTTGAAATTGCATGCTACGTTCCCCAACAAGCAGCACCGCTGAACGACATCGTCGGGGAACATCTCGCCGGGGCAGAGGGAGTGGATGAAGGCTTCGGCCTTTTCGTAGGAACCTTCTTCCGCTTCACGCCCGAAACCTTGCTCACTTTCTCCACCGGCGTCTGGGCAGATCGCGAAGTGGCGGCGGCTCCCGGCGCTCATGCCTTTCCGGCGAGGCAAGCCGGATTGCTGCACTGCACGACAATGTTGCCCTGCCGCTTGCGGGCAGGCATGTTGGTGCCTTGGGCGACGGCGGGGGCGACATGGCCGGTGACGAGATCCGCCGGAGGGATTGCGCGTGTGCGACCTCCACGGTGACGGGGGAAGGCTAGGAGGCTTCCATGGCGGGACAATGGCGGCCGAGGAGGGGGGAGCGGGAACGGTCGCGCAGAAATTTCCCTAATGCTAAATCTTGCTGCGGATAGGGGGCGAACTCGGGTCGGCCTCCCACCCCGTGAATCTAAAGTTGAGGGCGATCTTTTGTCGCGCCCCGCAAAAACTTATACGGGTCGGACGTGTTGCGGGGTCTGCTCGGG
Source organism: Triticum aestivum (assembly GCF_018294505.1). Taxonomy (NCBI): domain Eukaryota; kingdom Viridiplantae; phylum Streptophyta; class Magnoliopsida; order Poales; family Poaceae; genus Triticum; species Triticum aestivum. The sequence continues at coordinate 113,322,874 of NC_057795.1, forward strand.
CAGAATTTTCCGCACCGACCCGTATTTTGACAGTTATTTTACGGGTCGCGGCGTTATATGGGGTCTGCTAGAGATGCTCTTAACTTGGGAAAATCAATACATGGATCCACCGTCCATGGTTACTTTAAAATTTGTGCTACTTTTTTAACTCTTTCTAGAATTTATCTTGTTTTAAAGCTCCAGAACAAGTGTATTAACTTTTTGTTGGTATACGATTCTAAAAAAATAACATTCTGTTTTTTTAACACAGTACAGACGCAAGCGCTCATATACACGCGCATATACTCACTCCTATGAATGCACACACGCGCACCCTACCCCTATGAGCACCTTCGAAAGACTGGGCCGACATATCATCTTGAAATTTACGAAGTCACCGTAGGCACCTCGTCATCGACGGAAACGTCTCCTCCCACTGAATGCGCATCGCCGGAAATCCTGAAACAAATCCAGGAATAAATGCAAGCACCAGGACTTGAACCCTATTGGGCTGGGGATACCACAGTCCCTCTAACCATCCAACCACATGTTGGTTCGCAAAATAACCTTTTGTTGGTACAAAAAAACATTATGATGCACGTTAAAACAAGGGCGAAAAATCCGAATGAAACATTCTAAAACAAAGATAAATTCTGACAACAAACAAAATGGTAGCACAAATCTGAAAATAACCACGAACGGTGGATCTATGCACGGTAAATCGACCACTTCCCCCTCAACTCTGAATAACATAACCAATTTCAGAGAAGATATCTTCTTTTTCTGAAAACATATAGAGAGAATGTAACGTGGGCTTGCGCCGGCAGGAGGACTACGGGTTGCTGGGCACCAAATAGGCCAATCAGTTACTGTAAATGCGTTCAAATCTTCATAAAAAAATAGGGCGCTTCCTATTTACTACCATCTCAGCGCTTATATGGACCGGCCAATTTAAGGATTTTTTTCCAGAGTCTGTTTTACACTGGTTTTGGGAAGGTTCTATAACCTTGACTAGCCATTTTTCTATTTTTTTTCCTTTTTTTTCTTTTTTTCTATTTTGAAATCGTGAACATTTTTTAATTTGCCATCATTTTTCAAATTCACACCATTTTTCTAAAAAAATCAAATTCATGATCCTTTTTAGGATTCGAAACCACTTTTTAATTTGCGACCATTTTTTAGATTCATGAACAATTACCGAAGTCATGAACATTTTTTGTATTTATGAACTTTAAAAAAAATGTGAATACTTTTCAAGGCCACGAACATATTTGGAATTCATTATTTGTTTTGAACCCATGAACAGTTTTTGTATTTGTAATGTTTTTTAAATTGGTATACATTTTTGGAATTGTGAACATTTTTTGAATCATAGAACAACTATTGTTTTGAATTTCTCAAACATTGTTTGAATTCATGAAGATTTTAAAATTTGCAACATTTTGGAAATTATTAACATTTTAAAAATTTATCAATATTTTTTGAATCCATGAAAAAAATCGAAATCATGAAGATTGTTTAAATTTGCGGACATTTCGAAATCATGATAATTTTTTGAATTGATGAACAAATCTTAAATTCAGGATCATTTTTTGAATTCATGCAAATTTTAAAATTTGCTAACAGTTTTAAAATTTGCAATCGTTTTTTTGTCATCATGCACATTTTCAAACTTATTAATACTTTTGTATGAATGGATATTTTTCAAATCCACAAACAGTTTTTGAGTTAATGATTTTGCTTAATTCACGAACAATTTTTAGATTTTGCAAACATTTTCTTACCAGATTCTTGTACATTTATCAACTTTTGGTGAACATTTTGTGAACTTTGTAAAAAAGAAGATAAAAGATAAGAAATTGAAAAAGAGAATGCACCCCGCGCCCTGCACTGGCCGGCCCATAGTCACGTGCGTTGGGGCGAGTCACGCGGTGATTAGGTTGTCAAAAGAAAAAAGAGGTACTCCCTGTGTAAAGAAAGGGGACTGCTACACATCTGCCAGTTGATCCTTTTGATCGGCTGGCTTGTGGACCGCGCGTCGGCACCCTCTATCACTGCAACATAGGTCATGTTGCAGAAAATTTCTGCAACAGGGGTCTTGTTGCGTAACTTTTTGCAACTGAGATTTTTTTGAAGATTTTTTTTGCAACTGAGGCTTTGTTGCATGATTTTTTTTTCCGTCTTCATCTTTTTGCATATTTTTTGCAATTGAGGTTTTGTTTCATTTTTTGGCAACAGAGGCTTTGTTGCAGAATTTCTTTCTCCATCTTCATCTTTCTGCAACATAGCTAATGTTACGGAAGAAACTTGTGCAATATTGTTGATGTTGCATAAGTTTCAAAAGAATTGTCTGAAGCCAGCGGCATGCCACGAGGGACGTGGGATATGTGTTGTGCGAGTGAGCGAGACGGCGGATGGGATCCAAGAAATCATCCGGTTGAGGTGAATCATTTTCTGTCAAAGAAATTATAAGGTCACTGTCAAAAACAATTATAAGATCGTTTAGATTTTATTTTTGAGTCAAACTCACAGAGCTTTATTGAACCGTCACAACGTTTACAGGGACGAAAAAATGATCATCCTGATGGCCTAACCAAACATGAAGGCCGGTCCCAAGTGTTAAAGCATGCTTTGCGAGGTTGTGAGCCTCGAAATTCAAGGGTCTGAACTCATGTCCAATAATGCTGGACGAAAGCTCACTAGAACGAGCTATGATTTCATGCATTACTACTCCATACAATGTTGATGTGCCTCCTTTGATTGCATCCACTACAGCCTTGTAATCCGAGGCAACATAAATTTTGTGGATGTACATATCCTTTGCAACTGCCATCGCCTCTCTGATAGCTAGGGTCTCTAGGACTTCCGGGTCGCTGATGTTTTTGAAGAGCATTATCGAAGCTCCCTGAAAAACTACTAAAGCGTCTCGGCAGATAGTGCCGACAGCTCCAAAGCCTCCTGCTAGCGAGACCACCGTGTTGATGTTAATTCTCATGTGTTCACCCGAGGGGAAATCCACGATGAATGTCTAGGAGGTGCTGCAGGCTGCTGTGGTGATGCCCTCATGGATAACTTTGCATCGCGCCGTCTAGATGGTCCATACCGTTACAATCAATGTCACGAACTCCTCTTGTGGTAGCGTTTCGCTCAGCAAGAATAGTTATTCCTTCGTGCTATCATGTCTTTGCATGCACATATGTTGTACCATCTCCTCGTTCGACAATCAGGGCCGGTCCTGAGATTTTGGGGGCCCTGGGCTAAACTATAATCTAGGGCCCCATGATATAAATATAAAAAATATTAATATATGTATATATCAATTGTTACTAATGAACACATGAACAATTTCTACATGATATCTTCTATAGCCCCCCCCCCCTCCTTCATTATTATTTCCATTTCTTTGTCTATTATTAAGACATCCCAATTTTTTGGATAATAGATATTCAATAGAAGATGAATTAAATATTTGCTCATAATCACTTACATTGTTATCATCTTTTGATTGCCCTTGTCTTCTGGATTAACACTAGGGCCCTCATAGGATTGTCGTTTCACAGCGCTATACCCATGTAAAATATACACGCCTCCTTCTGTCGTGTGCCCAATGATATACACCTGTAAAATAAATACGAACATATAAAGATACACAGATGCCAAGCAGAGCCTAGTTGTCCCCTAAAACAAATGTCACACATGTATTTTTTCAAGTGCTCGTACTATGCACCACAGTATTTCTTCAAGTGCTCGTACTACGCACCACGGTCGGGCGCATCCAATTTAGTTGGCATGCGATGCTAAAATTTAAATAAGAAGAAAATCAGTATCTGAAAACTAACGCGAAGTTACAAAGGTATTAAATCATCAATTCAATCAAATCTTACCGATCATGAGTTTATCATGGCGGACTCAGAAATTTTAAATCCAAATACCATCTCTTTCTTGACTGAGTACGTTGGGGTTGGGCTGTAGTCTGAATCCTCAAGCTGTTAAGCAGGTACTCCCTCCGTCTAGGTGTGTAAGTCATCTTACAAAAACCAAATAATCCCAAAACACTTAGGCGCGGTGCATTAAATTCTATCTCGTTTCTTGTTTCTTGACATATCAACCAATAAGAGATGTGTGGTTAGTTCATTGCATGCAATGCTATTAATTAGCAAATGAACATTAAGTTCTCTCATTTTCTCCTCCTCCTTGGTCACGGTGCACAACCTAAGATGACTTACTCATATAGACGGAGGGAGTACGTGTTGCACTGAGCTCTATTGATTGATGATTGGTTAAAGCAGCAAGAGAAGGTGGAGGGCTTGAGGAGCGCCATGCGGGGCAACGATGGGGAAATCTTGGCAGGAGATGGTGGACGGGGCTTGCCTGCGCATCATAGGGGTGCCCATCCGTGCGCCGCTGCTACGTGTCGCTCATCCTTGCCTCTCCTCGGCGTGGTTGTTTTTGGCCGCGAAAAAAAACAAAATACCAATCCTAATACGCGTCTGTTTGATCCAGCGGGGTCCCCACATATTCTTCACCTCTTTACTCCTCTCTCTCTTTCCCGTCAGAGCTCGGACATGGAGCAGAGCATGGAGGACGGAGGGGATGAAGCCGCCGCGATGTCCACCCCGTTCCCCCTTACTTCAGGAGTCGACTTCTCTCTCGTCGGATTGCATCTTCTCCGGCTGCTGGCCATGTTCTTCTCTCCTCGGGTGCGCAGCAGGTCAGGGGCAGCTCGAGAGCTCCGACCATGGAGAGGTGAATCTTGGGCGGGTGCAGCTGCGTGCAGAGACTCACGAGCTCGAGCGCTCCAGCCCCGACCTGGAGGAGGTGGATAGTGGGTGGGGTAGCTGCTTCGACTAGCTAGAGCGCTGCAGCCAGTACATGGAGGCAGCGGATCCCAGGTGGCGCAGCAGCTCTGTACCGCCATGAGTGTGCTGCACATGGATGGAGGCAGCAGACCCGGACGCCGCAGGCTCGTGGTGGAGAGTGTAAAACTAGAATATTGGGGCAACTGCTCGACACCCTTGGGGGTGCGGCTATCTCATTATATATAAGTACCAAAGGGTACAAGTACAAGTACAACACGTATACAAAAGTCTACGTATCCATATACAGTCTAACACCCTCCCTCAATCTTAACTGTGGCCTGAAGTACAAACTAAGTTAAGATTGCGCCTGCAGCCTACAAACTGTGGTTGTGGAAGAGGCTTCGTGAAGATGTCAGCAAGTTGATCATTTGATGATATGAACTTGATGCTAAGCAGCTTCTGTGCAACACGCTCTCGAACAAAGTGATAGTCAACCTCAATATGTTTTGTTCGAGCATGAAACACTGGGTTAGATGATAAGTATGTAGCACCAATGTTATCACACCAAAGCACTGGAGAGTGAACCGAAGGAACTCGCAACTCCCTCAGCAAGGACTGAACCCAAATGATCTCAGCTGTCGCATCAGCAACTGCTTTGTACTCGGCTTCTGTGCTGCTGCGAGACACCGTAGCCTGCTTGCGAGCATTCCAGGCAATCAAGTTGGGACCAAGAAACACTGCATACCCCTCCGTGGATCACCGGTCATCAGGACTACCAGCCCAGTCAGCATCAGAGAAGGCCGAGATCTCATAAGACGGCGCACGCTGGAGAAGCAAACCATGAGATGCAGTGAGACATATGTATCGCAGAATGCGCTTCACAGCTGACCAATGGGATGTCGTGGGCGCATGAAGAAACTGACAAACACGATTGACTGCATAAGAGACGTCCGGTCTGGTGATAGTAAGATACTGCAGGCCTCCAACAAGACTGCGGTACTCAGTGGCATCATCAGAGGAGAGAGGGTCTCCATCAAAAGCAGACAACCGATCAGTGGCAGACATAGGAGTAGCGACAGGTTTACACTGCAGCATACCAGCATGACGCAGCAAATCCAGAGCGTACTTCTTCTGAGTAAGAGTGACTCCAGCAGAAGACCGTGACACCTCCAGACCAAGAAAGAAGTGCAGAGCACCGACATCCTTAACAGCAAAATCACCACTCAATGCAGCCACAAGACGGTCTGCCGCAGCATCTGAGCAACTGATGAGAATAATGTCATCAACATAGACCAGTAAATACATCGTAACCTCAAGGCGTTGAAGAAGGAACAGTGATGTGTCAGCAGTAGAAGGACTGAACCCAAGTGCTCGCAAAACCGAACCAAGACGTGCATGCCAGGCACGGGGAGCCTTCTTAAGACCATAGAGAGCCTTAAAAAGACGACAGAGATGATTAGGACGTGCAGGATCCACAAACCCTGGTGGCTGACGCATATAAACCTCCTCCTCCAGAACTCCATGCAAAAAAAAGCGTTCTGCACATCAAGCTGACGGAGAAACCATCCTCGAGTAACAGCAAGGGATAGTAGCAGACGAATGGTAGTAGGCTTGATAACCGGACTGAACGTGTCTTCATAGTCAAGACCATACCTCCGTTTGAAGCCCTTAGCCACTAACCTTGCCTTGTAGCGCTCAATGGAGCCATCAGCATGCCATTTAACTTTAAACACCCATTTAGAGTCAATGATATTGACCCCAGACACTGGAGGAACAAGCTGCCAGGTGTCATTCTTCAGCAATGCTTGAAACTCCTGTTCCATCGCGGCACGCCAGTGGGGAATGCCTAGTGCAGCCTGAAAGTGGCGAGGCTCAGTAGTGGGATCCGCAGCAGCATGAGCCATGCACACGGCGAGCCACGCAACAGTCCCATCGGTCCGGATCTTAGGCTGAAAGACACCGGTCTGACTGCGCGTGCGATGTCGAGGAGCAACAGGTTGTGGTGTCGACGTAGGGCATGACGCAGGCGACGAAGGAAGCGACCCCAAGTCGCCAGGGCTCACGCTGGAGCCACTGGGCGTCGGAGAGGCGGGCGGTGTGGCGCCCGACACGGCCATGTCGCCCAGGCCCACGCCGGAGCCACTGAGCGCTGAAGGAGCAGGCGAGCCGGGGATGGCCGGCCCATCGGGAGCTGAAACCGGCCCAGGCGAGCCTGGCGTGGCTGGCCCAGGAGCAACCTCCAGCGAGGCCAGCTCGGGCGACTCCCATGAGGCGGGCGAGGGTGACGCGCGCGGAGCGGGTTCGGGCGATGCCCTTCAGGCAGCCGCGGGCGCAGCTCTTGCGGGTTGCGGTGTGCCGCCCGATATGCATGCCCCATGCACGCGATCGTCCTCCGGACGCGTCGGTGCTTGTTCTTCAAGGAGCTCGAGACGAGCACCACGGCCAACACCTGCAGCATGGTTAGGGAGCAACATAGGAGCATATGCAACATCCACAAATTGATCAGGCATAGGTGTGGTAGAAGAAGCGTCTGGCATAAGAGTGATAGATTTATTTGGAAGTGCACGAAAGGGAAACATATTCTCATCAAAAACAACGTCACGAGAAATGTAAACGCGGTTGGTGGGAACATGTAGGCATTTGTACCCTTTGTGAAGGGAACTACCCAAGAAAAACGCACTTTTTCGACCGAAACTCTAGCTTATGTTTATTATATGGACGCAAATGAGGCCAACAGGCACACCCGAAGACTTTGAGGAAGGTGTAGTCTGGGATTTTATTGAGCAAGAGTTCAAGCGGGGTTTTCATATTCAGTAGTCGTGAAGGAAGCCTGTTGATCAAAAAACAGGCAGTGGAGAAAGCATCACTCCAGAACCTAAAAGGCACGGAGGCATGAGCTAACAAAGTGATGCCAGTTTCTACAAGGTGACGATGCTTACGTTCGGCAGTCCCATTCTGCTGATGCGTATGGGGGCAAGACACACGGTGTGTAATCCCAAGCTTGTTAAAGAACGAGTTGAGGTTGTGGTATTCACCCCCCAGTCGCTTTGGACATGAATAATTTTCTGGCAAAGGAGACGCTCAACATGTGCTTGGAACTGGATAAACACATCAAACACATCAGATTTTTTCTTAATAAGATAGAGCCAGGTAAACCGACTGTAAGCGTCAATGAAACTGACATAATAATTATGGCCACTAACAGACATTTGGGCATGACCCCACACATCAGAAAAAAATAAGCTCAAGAGGATGTTTCACAACACGACTAGACTCTGAAAACGGAAGTTGGTGACTCTTGCCCTGCTGACAGGCATCACAAATAGTTTCAGCAGTTTTATTTGACACAACTGGTAGCTCATGACAATGCAACACATGACGAACTATGGGAGCGGCAGGATGACCAAGTCACGCGTGCCAATGTGTAGGCGAGACACGAACACCACTGAACGCCTGAGGGGAAAACTACATGGGAGGTGCGGTTGGCGCGTCAAGTGCATACAAGCCACGACGAAGACGACCGCTAAGCAGAACGGCCCTCATGTCCCGATCCTTGATAAAGAAACGAAAAGGGTGAAATTCAGCAAGGACATTATTGTCACGAGTAAGTTGTGGAACAGACAACAAACTACGCGAAGCAGTGGGAATACGAAGGATGTTAGACAAATGCAGTTTTCGTGAATTGTGTGCAAGAAGGGATGCCTGACCAACATGGGAGATGCGCATACCTGCTCCGTTGGCGGTGTGCACCTGGTCATGACCGCGATATGGCTCCTGGACCAAGAGCTTGCTCATGTCGTTGGTGAGGTGGTTGGTAGCTCTCGTGTCCATGTACCAGGAGGGATCAATCGAGTAGGATGGAGTACGCCCGTGCTCATGACCCACCACCGCAGCGGCCGCCTGTTTTTCATTCCCCTTGCCATTGTTGCCGAGGCCAAAGAAATCTTGCTTGTAGCGGCGATGACAGCGAGAAGCTACGTGGCGCTCAATCCCACATAGCTGGCACGCCTGCTGAGCACCATAACTGGGGCAGCAAGCCACCGGCCGTGAACCTCCTGTGATGGACGGCGTGGCGCCCCGTGGGGGCTGAGATGTGCCCGCCGGCTTGGCAGGGAGCGACGGCTTCTGCGATTTGCCACGGGTTGCGGCGTTAGCAGAGGCAAAACTCGAAGTAGATCGACGCGCTTTGATGCGCTGTTCACGGCCAAGGAGCCGCGCATACAGTTCCCGCGGCAGGAGAGGCGCCTCGCGCCCATGGACGTTCTCAATGAGATTGTCATAGTCATCATCGAGGCCATTGAGCACATGAGTGGTGAAGTCCTCATCTCCAAGGGGCTGACCAATGGAGGCCAGCGTGTCTGCAAGTCCTGACATCTTGTTGAAGTACTCCGTGATGGTGAGGCCTCCAAGCTTGGTCTCCCCCAACTCAGTGCGGATAGAGTGAGCACGCGCCTGAGACTGAGAGGCAAAACTGCTGTGAAGTGCAGACCAAGCCTCCCGGGATGTTGCGGCGATGACGACAAGCGACGACACGCTCGGACTCAGCGAGGACTAGATGGCCAAGAGTATCGCCTGGTCTTGGGCCACCCACACATGATGAGCCGGATGATACGGCGGCGGACACGGGATAGAGCCATCAACATAGCCCTCCAAGTAGCGACTCCGTAGGAGAGGTAGCACCTGCGCCCGCCGGTACAGGTAGTTGTCCGGTGTAAGCTTTACCGGAAGAAGATGTGAGAAGTAGAACGGCGATGGCGCCGGAGCATAACCCGCATGGGGACCCATGTTCTACACATCATGGGGAGCGAGGGCCAAGGACGCCTCGTAGCCAGGACCGGAAGGAGCATCGACCGGACCAGGCGTGGCCACCGAAGACACGGCGGGCGCGGCGCCGTAGGCCGCGCCATAGGGTGACGGCGCCATCTGTGACGACGGAGGCATCGGCCAGGGAGAAGGCATCGGTGGCGCGGCGCCGTAGGTTGGTGCAGGGGCGCCGTACCATGGAGCGTAGGTCGGGGTAGCGCCATAGTAGGGCGGAGGGGCTCCGTAGGATTGAGGAGCTGCCCCGTAGGCGGACGGTGCAGCGCCACGAGAGGGTGGCGGCGCGAAGGGGAAGGTCGAGGGCGAGGCGCCACCAGTGTCGATCGGCGGCTGGGGCAGGTTCGGCCCGCCCTGCTCCTGCCCGCCCTGTAGATGGCTTTTGGTAGGCAGCGACGGCTGCCGCCAAGCCGTGGCGAGCGGGGGGGATGCGAGGAAGGGCGACGAGGGAGCGATGGGTGTGCCAGCAGGGGAGGAAGCCGAGGCGGCGGCGGAGTGCGCGGAGGCCATCGGGCTAGGCGGCGGCGGCAGCGATCGGCGGCGGCGGCGCAAGGGGTGCAGCGGAAGACTGGAACCCTAGTCTGATACCATGTAATACTAGAATATTGGGGCAACTGCTCGACACCCTTGGGGGTGCGGCTATCTCATTATATATAAGTATCAAAGGGTACAAGTACAAGTACAACACGTATACAAAAGTCTACGTATCCATATACAGTCTAACAGAGAGCTCGTGCGGTGCCTTCGTTCGTTCACCAAGAGATTCAGCTCTACTACTTCCACAAGAGATACGACGCAGCCACACAGGTAAATTTTCTTTTTTGCTTTACTGGTCTCTTGATCTTTGATATCTTGCTAGTTTACTAGGAACGCGAGTTATGGTTGTGGGCATAGAGATAATTTGGTTGCTATTCTATTCAATCGATGTTTGGTAACAAGTTGTAATGAAAAATAGTGTCAATTAGAATCGACTTCAGTGCATAGGGATAATTTGATCGATATTCGATTCAATCCATGGCACCCCCGCAAAAAATAAAATAAAAAATCCATGGCAAATAACAAGAAAACCAGTGTCATCTACAAAATTGATTAAATTGGCTTTAGTACATGGGATAGAACTTTTTATTTAACAAGGGAGTGTCTTAACGAGCGGTTGTGAGAAATTTTGTTCTGGCGTGACCAATCCTTTTGTCGTTCCATCTGCCGCAAGCACATGGGGTGGTGATGGGGTAGGAAAGGTGAATCGAGCTGGCAGCAGGACCGGCAGTCAAGCCATAGCTATAAACTGTTCATAACAAATTGATTAAGTTGGCTTCGGTTCATGGAAGATGACTTGAATTTGTCATGTCATTATAGTAGAGGCAGAGGTTCCAATGCTCTGTTGCTGCAATGCCGAGTTGTGCAGTTGGAAATCGGTGCAGATGTGGTTGTTTGGATGACCCTATGCAGAAAAGTAGCAAAGTTTAATGATGCAGAAGTTTCGAAATGATAATGAAACATGACAAAGTAGAATGCTTATACCATTAGTGCATTGTATTGTTGGAATCCCATTCTTTGGTTCATTGGCATCGACAATGTATTTCCAAGTGATGACTGCATTGAGGCACTTAGCAATGGGTTGTACTGCAAGTGCGGTGCAACCATTTGACTTGTCATAAACTATAAATGACCCTACAAAAATGATAGATAAATGCCAATAAAATTAATTTTTTTATGTAAACCAAGCAGGATAGTTTTATATCCTCGATGTGCTTTCAGGTTGTACTTGTAAAGAATCACCAGTCTTCTTTTGTTTTGTTTTTGCTATCTCTAAGCCACCAGTTGGTTGTGGTGACATTGAGATTGTATTACCAAGTGATGGCTGCACTGAAGCATTTAGGAATGGGTTGTACTGTAATTGCGGCATACCCACTTGGTGTGTCATAACCTCCAAATTACCCTATAGAAAGTGTGTGACGCCCCTGATTCAATCGTATACTAATCATGCACGCAAACGTGTACGATCAAGATCAGGGACTCACGGGAAGATATCACAACACAACTCTAAAACATAAATAAGTCATACAAGCATCATAATACAAGCCAGGGGCCTCGAGGGCTCGAATACAAGTGCTCGATCATAGACGAGTCAGTGGAAGCAACAATATCTGAGTACAGACATAAGTTAAACAAGTTGTCATAAGATGGCTAGCACAAACTGGGATACAGATCGAAAGAGGTGCAGGCCTCCTGCCTGGGATCCTCCTAACTACCCCTGGTCGTCGTCAGCGGGCTGCACGTAGTAGTAGGCACCTCTAGTGTAGTAGTCATTATCGACGGTGGCGTCTGGCTCCTGGGCTCCATCATCTGGTTGCAGCAATTGAGTAGAGGTAGGGGAAAAGGGGGAACAAGGCAACCGTGAGTACTCATCCAAAGTACTCGCAAGCAAGGAGCTACACTACATATGCATGGATATATGTGTAAAGGGCCATATCAGTGGACTGAACTGCAGAATGCCAGAATTGTTGGGGAACATTGCAGAAAACAAAAATTTTCCTACTCGTTTCACCAAGATCATCTAGGAGTTCATCTAGCAACGAGTGATTAGATGCATCTACATACCTTTGTAGATCGCGCACGGAAGCGTTCAAAAAAACGGTGATGATGTAGTCGTACTCGACGTGATCCAAATCACCGATGACCAGCGCCGAACGGACGGCACCTCCGCGTTCAACACACGTACGGGACGGGAGACGTCTCCTCCTTCTTGATCCAGCAAGGGGGAAGGAGAGGTTGATGAAGATCCAGCAGCACGACGGCGTGGTGGTGGATGCAGGGCGTCACAGCAGTAGGGCTTCGCCGAGACTACGAGGGAGAGACGTAACGGGGGAAGATGGAGGCGCCAGGGGCTGGTGTGTTCAGGTATGAAGTCCCTCCTCTCCCCCACTATATATAGGGATGCCAAGGGGGGGCGCCGGCCCTAGTAGATGGCATCTACTAGGGGGGGCGGCCAAGGGGAGGTTTCCCTCCCCCCCCCAATGCACCTAGGGGTGCCTTCCACCACATGGACTCTTCCATGGTGGAAACCCTAGGCGCATGGGCCTATAGGGGCTGGTGCCCTTGGCCCATCTAGGCCAAGGCGCACCCCCTACAGCCCATGTGGCCCCCCGGGACAGGTGGCCCCACCCGGTGGACCCCCGGGACCCTTCCGGTGGTCCCGGTACAATACCGATAACCCCGAAACTTGTCCCGATGCCCGAAATAGCACTTCCTATATATAATTCTTTACCTCCGGACCATTCCGGAACTCCTCGTGACGTCCGGGATCTCATCCGGGACTCCGAACAACATTCGGGTTTCTGCATATACATATCTTCATAACCCTAGCGTCACCGAACCTTAAGTGTGTAGACCCTACGGGTTCGGGAGACAAGCAGACATGACCGAGACGACTCTCCGGTCAATAACCAACAGCGGGATCTGGATACCCATGTTGGCTCCCACATGCTCCACGATGATCTCATCGGATGAACCACGATGTCGAGGATTTAATCAATCCCGTACGCTATTCCCTTTGTCTATCGATATGTTACTTGCCCGAGATTCGATCGTCGGTATCCCAATACCTCGTTCAATCTCGTTACCGGCAAGTCACTTTACTCGTACCGTAATGCATGATCCCGTGACCAGACACTTGGTCACTCTGAGCTCATTATGATGATGCATTACCGAGTGGGCCCAGTGATACCTCTCCGTCATACGGAGTGACAAATCCCAGTCTTGATCCATGTCACCCAACAGACACTTTCGGAGATACCCGTAGTCTACCTTTATAGTCACCCAGTTACGTTGTGACGTTTGGCATACCCAAAGCACTCCTACGGTATCCGGGAGTTACACGATCTCATGGTCTAAGGAAAAGATACTTTGACATTGGAAAACTCTAGCAAACGAACTATACGATCTTGTGCTATGTTTAGGATTGGGTCTTGTCCATCACATCATTCTCCCAATGATGTGATCTCGTTATCAATGACATCCAGTGTCCATAGTCAGGAAACCATGACTATCTGTTGATCAACGAGCTAGTCAACTAGAGGCTCACTAGGGACATGTTGGTGTCTGTTATTCACACATGTATTACGATTTCCGGATAACACAATTATAGCATGAATAAAGACAATTATCATGAACAAGGAAATATAATAATAATGCTTTTATTATTGCCTCTAGGGCATATTTCCAACAGTCTCCCACTTGCACTAGAGTCAATAATCTAGTTACATTGTGATGAATCGAACACCCATGGAATTCTGGTGTTGATCATGTTTTGCTCTAGGGAGAGGTTTAGTCAACGGATCTGCTATATTCAGGTCCGTATGTACTTTACAAATCTCTATGTCTCCATCTTGAACATTTTCACGAATGGAGTTGAAGCGACGCTTGATGTGCCTTGTCTTCTTGTGAAACCTGGGCTCCTTGGCAAGTGCAATAGCTCCAGTGTTGTCACAGAAGAGCTTGATCGGCCCTGACGCATTGGGTATGACTCCTAGGTCGGTGATGAACTCCTTCACCCATATTGCTTCATGTGCTGCCTCCGAGGCTGCCATGTACTCCGCTTCACATGTAGATCCCGCCACGACGCTTTGCTTGCAACTGCACCAGCTTACTGCCCCACCATTCAAAATATACACGTATCCGGTTTGTGACTTAGAGTCATCCAGATCTGTGTCGAAGCTAGCGTCGACGTAACCCTTTACGACGAGCTCTTCGTCACCTCCATAAACGAGAAACATTTCCTTAGTCCTTTTCAGGTACTTCAGGATATTCTTGACCGCTGTCCAGTGTTCCTTGCCGGGATTACTTTGGTACCTTCCTACCAAACTGACGGCAAGGTTAACATCAGGTCTGGTACACAGCATGGCATACATAATAGAACCTATGGCTGAGGCATAGGGGATGACGCTCATCTCTTCTATATCTTCTGCCGTGGTCGGACATTGAGCTGAGCTCAATTTCATACCTTGTAACACAGGCAAGAACCCCTTCTTGGATTGATCCATATTGAACTTCTTCAATATCTTATCAAGGTATGTGCTTTGTGAAAGACCTATGAGGCGTCTCGATCTATCTCTATAGATTTTGATGCCTAATATATAAGCAGCTTCTCCAAGGTCCTTCATTGAAAAACTTTTATTCAAGTAGGCCTTGATGCTGTCCAAGAGTTCTATATCATTTCCCATCAAAAGTATGTCATCTACATATAATATGAGAAATGCTACAGAGCTCCCACTCACTTTCTTGTAAACGCAGGCTTCTCCATAAGTCTGTGTAAACCCAAACGCTTTGATCATCTCATCAAAGCGAATGTTCCAACTCCGAGATGCTTGCACCAGCCCATAAATCGAGCGTTGGAGCTTGCACACTTTGTCAGCATTCTTAGGATCGACAAAACCTTCCGGCTGCATCATATACAATTCTTCCTTAAGGAAACCATTAAGGAATGCCGTTTTGACGTCCATTTGCCATATTTCGTAATCATAGAATGCGGCAATTGCTAACATGATTCGGACGGACTTCAGCTTCGCTACCGGTGAGAAAGTCTCATCGTAGTCAACCCCTTGAACTTGTCGATAACCCTTAGCGACAAGCCGAGCTTTATAGATGGTCACATTACCATCCGCGTCTGTCTTCCTCTTAAAGATCCATTTATTTTCTATGGCTCGCCGCTCAACGGGCAAGTCAGTCAAAGTCCATACTTTGTTTTCATACATGGATCCTATCTCGGATTTCATGGCTTCTAGCCATTTGTCGGAATCCGGGCCCGCCATCGCTTCTTCATAGTTCGAAGGTTCACCGTTGTCTAACAGCATGATTTCCAAGACAGGGTTGCCGTACCACTCTGGTGCGGAACGTGTCCTTGTGGACCTTCGAATTTCAGTAGGAGCTTGATCAGAAGTATCTTGATCATTATCATTAACTTCCTCTCTAGTCGGTGCAGGCACCTCAGGAACATTTTCTTGAGTTGCGCCATTTTCCGGTTCAAGAGGTAATACTTCATCAAGCTCTACTTTCCTCCCACTTACTTCTTTCGAGAGAAACTCTTTCTCCAGAAAGGACCCATTCTTGGCAACAAAGATCTTGCCTTCGGATCTGAGGTAGAAGGTGTACCCAATAGTTTCTTTTGGGTATCCTATGAAGACGCATTTTTCCGACTTGGGTTCGAGCTTTTCAGGTTGAAGTTTCTTGACATAAGCATCGCATCCCCAAACTTTTAGAAACGACAGCTTAGGTTTCTTCCCAAACCATAATTCATACGGTGTCGTCTCAACGGATTTCGACGGAGCCCTATTTAAAGTGAATGCGGCAGTCTCTAAAGCATAGCCCCAAAAAGAAAGCGGTAAATCGGTAAGAGACATCATAGATCGCACCATATCTAACAGAGTGCGATTACGACGTTCGGACACACCATTACGCTGAGGTGTTCCAGGCGGCGTGAGTTGTGAAACTATTCCACATTTTCTTAAGTGTGTGCCCAAACTCGTGACTCAAGTATTCTCCTCCACGATCTGATCGTAGAAACTTGATTTTCCTGTCACGTTGATTTTCAACCTCACTCTGAAATTCCTTGAACTTTTCAAAGGTTTCAGACTTGTGTTTCATTAAGTAGATATACCCATACCTACTTAAATCATCAGTGAGGGTGAGAACATAACGATAGCCACCGCGAGCCTCAACACTCATTGGACCGCACACATCAGTATGTATGATTTCCAATAAGTCGGTTGCTCGCTCCATTGTTCCTGAGAACGGAGTCTTGGTCATTTTACCCA
Source organism: Triticum aestivum (assembly GCF_018294505.1). Classification (NCBI taxonomy): domain Eukaryota; kingdom Viridiplantae; phylum Streptophyta; class Magnoliopsida; order Poales; family Poaceae; genus Triticum; species Triticum aestivum. The sequence continues at coordinate 113,339,282 of NC_057795.1, forward strand.
TAAGGCATGGTTCGCACGTGTCAAATGATTCATAATCAAGAGACTCTAAAAGTCCATCAGCATGGAGCTTCTTCATGCGTTTGACACCTATGTGACCAAGGCGGCAGTGCCACAGGTATGTGGGACTATCATTATCAACCTTACTTCTTTTGGTACTCACATTATGAACATGTGTAGCATCACGTTCGAGATTCATAAAGAATAAACCATTCACCATAGGAGCATGACCATAAAACATATCTCTCATAAAAATGGAACAACCATTATTCTCAGATTTAAAAGAGTAGCCATCTCGAATTAAACGAGATCCCGATACAATGTTCATGCTCAAAGCTGGCACTAAATAACAATTATTAAGGTTTAAAACTAATCCCGAAGGGAGATGCAGAGGTAGCGTGCCGACGGCGATCACATTGACCTTGGAACCATTCCCGACGCGCATCGTCACCTCGTCCTTTGCCAGTTTCCGCTTATTCCGCAGCCCCTGCTTTGAGTTACAAATGTGAGCAACTGCACCGGTATCAAATACCCAGGAGCTACTACGGGCACTAGTAAGGTACACATCAATTACATGTATATCACATATACCTTTTGTTTTGCCGGCCTTCTTATCCGCTAAGTACTTAGGGCAGTTCCGCTTCCAGTGACCGCTTCCCTTGCAATAAAAGCACTCAGTCTCGGGCTTGGGTCCATTCTTTGGCTTCTTCCCGGCAGCTTGCTTGCCGGGCGCGGCAACCTCCTTGCCGTCCTTCTTGAAGTTCTTTTTACCCTTGCCTTTCTTGAACTTAGTGGTTTTATTGACCATCAACACTTGATGTTCCTTCCTGACTTCTACCTCTGCTGATTTCAGCATAGCAAATACTTCAGGAATGGTCTTTTCCATCCCCTGCATATTGAAGTTCATCACAAAGCTCTTGTAGCTTGGTGGAAGCGACTGGAGGATTCTGTCAATGACCGCATCATCCGGGAGATTAACTCCCAGCTGAGTCAAGCGGTTATGCAACCCAGACATAGTGAGTATGTGCTCACTGACAGAACTGTTTTCCTCCATCTTACAGCTGAAGAATTTGTCGGAGACTTCATATCTCTCGACCCGGGCATGAGCTTGGAAAACCATTTTCAGCTCTTCGAACATCTCATATGCTCCATGTCTCTCAAAACGCTTTTGGAGCCCCGGCTCTAGGCTGTAAAGCATGCCGCACTGAACGAGGGAGTAGTCATCGAAACGTGCCTGCCAAGCGTTCATAACATCTTGTTCTGCAGGGAGAACGGGTGCGTCACCAAGCGGTGCTTGTAGGACATAATCTTTCTTGGCAGCTATGAGGATGATCCTCAGGTTCCGGACCCAGTCCGTATAGTTGCTGCCATCGTCTTTCAGCTTAGTTTTCTCTAGGAACGCGTTGAAGTTGAGGACTACGTTGGCCATTTGATCTACAAGACATATTGCAAAGATTTTAGACTAAGTTCATGATAATTAAGTTCAACTAATCAAATTATTAGTGAACTCCCACTTAGATTAGACATCCCTCCAGTCATCTAAGTATTACATGATCCGAGTTTAACTAGACCGTGTCCGATCATCACGTGAGACGGACTAGTCAACATCGGTGAACATCTTCATGTTGATCGTATCTTCTATACGACTCATGCTCGACCTTTCGGTCTTCTGTGTTCCGAGGCCATGTCTGTACATGCTAGGCTCGTCAAGTCAACCTAAGTGTTTGCATGTGTAAATCTGTCTTACACCCGTTGTATGTGAACGTCTGAATAAAACACCCGATCATCACGTGGTGTTTTGAAACAGCGAACTGTCGCAACGGTGCACAGTTAGGGGGAACACTTCTTGAAATTATTGTGAGGGATCATCTTATTTACTACCGTCGTTCTAAGTAAACAAGATGCAAAACATGATAAACATCACATGCAATCAAATAATAAACGTGACATGATATGGCCAATATCACATAGCTCCTTTGATCTCCATCTTGGGGCTCCATGATCATCTTGTCACCGGCTTGACACCATGATCTCCATCATCATGATCTCCATCATCGTGTCTCCATGAAGTTGCTCGCCAACTATTACTTCTACTACTATGGCTAACGCGTTTAGCAATAAAGTAAAGTAATTTACATGGCGTTTCTTGATGACACGCAGGTCATATAAAAGAATAAAGACAACTCCTATGGCTCCTGCCGGTTGTCATACTCATCGACATGCAAGTCGTGAATCCTATTACAATAGCATGAACATCTCATACATCACATATAGATCATTCATCATTCATCACAACTTTGGCCATATCATATCACAAACCACTTGCTGCAAAAACAAGTTAGACGTCCTCTAATTGTTGTTGCAAGTTTTACGTGGCTGAATTAGGGTTCTAGCAAGAACGTTTTCTTACCTACGTTAAAGCCACAACGTGATTTGTCAACTTCTATTTACCCTTCATAAGGACCCTGTTCATCGATTCCGCTCCAACTAAAGTAGGAGAGACAGACACCCGCCAGCCACCTTATGCAACTAGTGCATGTTAGTCGGTGGAACCGGTCTCACGTAAGCGTACGTGTAAGGTTGGTCCGGGCCGCTTCATCCCACAATACCGCTGAAGCAAGAAAGGACTAGTAACGGCAAGAAAGTTGACAAATCTACGCCCACAACAAATTGTGTTCTACTCGCGCAAGAAGAACTACGCATAGACCTAGCTCATGATGCCACTGTTGGGGAACGTTGCAGAAAACAAAAATTTCCTACTCGTTTCACCAAGATCATCTAGGAGTTCATCTAGCAACGAGTGATTAGATGCATCTACATACCTTTGTAGATCGCGCACGGAAGCGTTCAAAAGAACGGTGATGATGTAGTCGTACTCGACGTGATCCAAATCACCGATGACCAGCGCCGAACGGACGGCACCTCCGCGTTCAACACACGTACGGGACGGGAGACGTCTCCTCCTTCTTGATCCAGCAAGGGGGAAGGAGAGGTTGATGAAGATCCAGCAGCACGACGGCGTGGTGGTGGATGCAGGGCGTCACAGCAGCAGGGCTTCGCCGAGACTACGAGGGAGAGACGTAACGGGGGGAGATGGAGGCGCCAGGGGCTGGTGTGAAATCCCTCCTCTCCCCCCACTATATATAGGGGTGCCAGGGGGGGCGCCGGCCCTAGTAGATGGCATCTACTAGGGGGGCGGCGGCCAAGGGGAGGTTTCCCTCCCCCCCAAGGCACCTAGGGGTGCCTTCCACCACATGGACTCTTCCATGGTGGAAACCCTAGGCGCATGGGCCTATAGGGGCTGGTGCCCTTGGCCCATCTAGGCCAAGGCGCACCCCCTACAGCCCATGTGGCCCCCCGGGACAGGTGGCCCCACCCGGTGGACCCCCGGGACCCTTCCGGTGGTCCCGGTACAATACCGATAACCCCGAAACTTGTCCCGATGCCCGAAATAGCACTTCCTATATATAATTCTTTACCTCCGGACCATTCCGGAACTCCTCGTGACGTCCGGGATCTCATCCGGGACTCCGAACAACATTCGGGTTTCTGCATATACATATCTTCATAACCCTAGCGTCACCGAACCTTAAGTGTGTAGACCCTACGGGTTCGGGAGACAAGCAGACATGACCGAGACGACTCTCCGGTCAATAACCAACAGCGGGATCTGGATACCCATGTTGGCTCCCACATGCTCCACGATGATCTCATCGGATGAACCACGATGTCGAGGATTCAATCAATCCCGTACGCTATTCCCTTTGTCTATCGATATGTTACTTGCCCGAGATTCGATCGTCGGTATCCCAATACCTCGTTCAATCTCGTTACCGGCAAGTCACTTTACTCGTACCGTAATGCATGATCCCGTGACCAGACACTTGGTCACTCTGAGCTCATTATGATGATGCATTACCGAGTGGGCCCAGTGATACCTCTCCGTCATACGGAGTGACAAATCCCAGTCTTGATCCATGTCACCCAACAGACACTTTCGGAGATACCCGTAGTCTACCTTTATAGTCACCCAGTTACGTTGTGACGTTTGGCATACCCAAAGCACTCCTACGGTATCCGGGAGTTACACGATCTCATGGTCTAAGGAAAAGATACTTTGACATTGGAAAACTCTAGCAAACGAACTATACGATCTTGTGCTATGTTTAGGATTGGGTCTTGTCCATCACATCATTCTCCCAATGATGTGATCTCGTTATCAATGACATCCAGTGTCCATAGTCAGGAAACCATGACTATCTGTTGATCAACGAGCTAGTCAACTAGAGGCTCACTAGGGACATGTTGGTGTCTGTTATTCACACATGTATTACGATTTCCGGATAACACAATTATAGCATGAATAAAGACAATTATCATGAACAAGGAAATATAATAATAATGCTTTTATTATTGCCTCTAGGGCATATTTCCAACAGTCTCCCACTTGCACTAGAGTCAATAATCTAGTTACATTGTGATGAATCGAACACCCATGGAATTCTGGTGTTGATCATGTTTTGCTCTAGGGAGAGGTTTAGTCAACGGATCTGCTATATTCAGGTCCGTATGTACTTTACAAATCTCTATGTCTCCATCTTGAACATTTTCACGAATGGAGTTGAAGCGACGCTTGATGTGCCTTGTCTTCTTGTGAAACCTGGGCTCCTTGGCAAGTGCAATAGCTCCAGTGTTGTCACAGAAGAGCTTGATCGGCCCCGACGCATTGGGTATGACTCCTAGGTCGGTGATGAACTCCTTCACCCATATTGCTTCATGTGCTGCCTCCGAGGCTGCCATGTACTCCGCTTCACATGTAGATCCCGCCACGACGCTTTGCTTGCAACTGCACCAGCTTACTGCCCCACCATTCAAAATATACACGTATCCGGTTTGTGACTTAGAGTCATCCAGATCTGTGTCGAAGCTAGCGTCGACGTAACCCTTTACGACGAGCTCTTCGTCACCTCCATAAACGAGAAACATTTCCTTAGTCCTTTTCAGGTACTTCAGGATATTCTTGACCGCTGTCCAGTGTTCCTTGCCGGGATTACTTTGGTACCTTCCTACCAAACTGACGGCAAGGTTAACATCAGGTCTGGTACACAGCATGGCATACATAATAGAACCTATGGCTGAGGCATAGGGGATGACGCTCATCTCTTCTATATCTTCTGCCGTGGTCGGACATTGAGCTGAGCTCAATTTCATACCTTGTAACACAGGCAAGAACCCCTTCTTGGATTGATCCATATTGAACTTCTTCAATATCTTATCAAGGTATGTGCTTTGTGAAAGACCTATGAGGCGTCTCGATCTATCTCTATAGATTTTGATGCCTAATATATAAGCAGCTTCTCCAAGGTCCTTCATTGAAAAACTTTTATTCAAGTAGGCCTTGATGCTGTCCAAGAGTTCTATATCATTTCCCATCAAAAGTATGTCATCTACATATAATATGAGAAATGCTACAGAGCTCCCACTCACTTTCTTGTAAACGCAGGCTTCTCCATAAGTCTGTGTAAACCCAAACGCTTTGATCATCTCATCAAAGCGAATGTTCCAACTCCGAGATGCTTGCACCAGCCCATAAATCGAGCGTTGGAGCTTGCACACTTTGTCAGCATTCTTAGGATCGACAAAACCTTCCGGCTGCATCATATACAATTCTTCCTTAAGGAAACCATTAAGGAATGCCGTTTTGACGTCCATTTGCCATATTTCGTAATCATAGAATGCGGCAATTGCTAACATGATTCGGACGGACTTCAGCTTCGCTACCGGTGAGAAAGTCTCATCGTAGTCAACCCCTTGAACTTGTCGATAACCCTTAGCGACAAGCCGAGCTTTATAGATGGTCACATTACCATCCGCGTCTGTCTTCCTCTTAAAGATCCATTTATTTTCTATGGCTCGCCGCTCAACGGGCAAGTCAGTCAAAGTCCATACTTTGTTTTCATACATGGATCCTATCTCGGATTTCATGGCTTCTAGCCATTTGTCGGAATCCGGGCCCGCCATCGCTTCTTCATAGTTCGAAGGTTCACCGTTGTCTAACAGCATGATTTCCAAGACAGGGTTGCCGTACCACTCTGGTGCGGAACGTGTCCTTGTGGACCTTCGAATTTCAGTAGGGGCTTGATCAGAAGTATCTTGATCATTTCATTAACTTCCTCTCTAGTCGGTGCAGGCACCTCAGGAACATTTTCTTGAGTTGCGCCATTTTCCGGTTCAAGAGGTAATACTTCATCAAGCTCTACTTTCCTCCCACTTACTTCTTTCGAGAGAAACTCTTTCTCCAGAAAGGACCCATTCTTGGCAACAAAGATCTTGCCTTCGGATCTGAGGTAGAAGGTGTACCCAATAGTTTCTTTTGGGTATCCTATGAAGACGCATTTTTCCGACTTGGGTTCGAGCTTTTCAGGTTGAAGTTTCTTGACATAAGCATCGCATCCCCAAACTTTTAGAAACGACAGCTTAGGTTTCTTCCCAAACCATAATTCATACGGTGTCGTCTCAACGGATTTCGACGGAGCCCTATTTAAAGTGAATGCGGCAGTCTCTAAAGCATAGCCCCAAAAGATAGCGGTAAATCGGTAAGAGACATCATAGATCGCACCATATCTAATAGAGTGCGATTACGACGTTCGGACACACCATTACGCTGAGGTGTTCCAGGCGGCGTGAGTTGTGAAACTATTCCACATTTTCTTAAGTGTGTGCCAAACTCGTGACTCAAGTATTCTCCTCCACGATCTGATCGTAGAAACTTGATTTTCCTGTCACGTTGATTTTCAACCTCACTCTGAAATTCCTTGAACTTTTCAAAGGTTTCAGACTTGTGTTTCATTAAGTAGATATACCCATACCTACTTAAATCATCAGTGAGGGTGAGAACATAACGATAGCCACCGCGAGCCTCAACACTCATTGGACCGCACACATCAGTATGTATGATTTCCAATAAGTCGGTTGCTCGCTCCATTGTTCCTGAGAACGGAGTCTTGGTCATTTTACCCATAAGGCATGGTTCGCATGTGTCAAATGATTCATAATCAAGAGACTCTAAAAGTCCATCAGCATGGAGCTTCTTCATGCGTTTGACACCTATGTGACCAAGGCGGCAGTGCCACAGGTATGTGGGACTATCATTATCAACCTTACTTCTTTTGGTACTCACATTATGAACATGTGTAGCATCACGTTCGAGATTCATAAAGAATAAACCATTCACCATAGGAGCATGACCATAAAACATATCTCTCATAAAAATGGAACAACCATTATTCTCAGATTTAAAAGAGTAGCCATCTCGAATTAAACGAGATCCCGATACAATGTTCATGCTCAAAGCTGGCACTAAATAACAATTATTAAGGTTTAAAACTAATCCCGAAGGGAGATGCAGAGGTAGCGTGCCGACGGCGATCACATTGACCTTGGAACCATTCCCGACGCGCATCGTCACCTCGTCCTTTGCCAGTTTCCGCTTATTCCGCAGCCCCTGCTTTGAGTTACAAATGTGAGCAACTGCACCGGTATCAAATACCCAGGAGCTACTACGGGCACTAGTAAGGTACACATCAATTACATGTATATCACATATACCTTTTGTTTTGCCGGCCTTCTTATCCGCTAAGTACTTAGGGCAGTTCCGCTTCCAGTGACCGCTTCCCTTGCAATAAAAGCACTCAGTCTCGGGCTTGGGTCCATTCTTTGGCTTCTTCCCGGCAGCTTGCTTGCCGGGCGCGGCAACCTCCTTGCCGTCCTTCTTGAAGTTCTTTTTACCCTTGCCTTTCTTGAACTTAGTGGTTTTATTGACCATCAACACTTGATGTTCCTTCCTGACTTCTACCTCTGCTGATTTCAGCATAGCAAATACTTCAGGAATGGTCTTTTCCATCCCCTGCATATTGAAGTTCATCACAAAGCTCTTGTAGCTTGGTGGAAGCGACTGGAGGATTCTGTCAATGACCGCATCATCCGGGAGATTAACTCCCAGCTGAGTCAAGCGGTTATGCAACCCAGACATAGTGAGTATGTGCTCACTGACAGAACTGTTTTCCTCCATCTTACAGCTGAAGAATTTGTCGGAGACTTCATATCTCTCGACCCGGGCATGAGCTTGGAAAACCATTTTCAGCTCTTCGAACATCTCATATGCTCCATGTCTCTCAAAACGCTTTTGGAGCCCCGGCTCTAGGCTGTAAAGCATGCCGCACTGAACGAGGGAGTAGTCATCGGAACGTGCCTGCCAAGCGTTCATAACATCTTGTTCTGCAGGGAGAACGGGTGCGTCACCAAGCGGTGCTTGTAGGACATAATCTTTCTTGGCAGCTATGAGGATGATCCTCAGGTTCCGGACCCAGTCCGTATAGTTGCTGCCATCGTCTTTCAGCTTGGTTTTCTCTAGGAACGCGTTGAAGTTGAGGACTACGTTGGCCATTTGATCTACAAGACATATTGTAAAATATTTAGACTAAGTTCATGATAATTAAGTTCAACTAATCAAATTATTAGTGAACTCCCACTTAGATTAGACATCCCTCCAGTCATCTAAGTATTACATGATCCGAGTTAACTAGACCGTGTCCGATCATCACGTGAGACGGACTAGTCAACATCGGTGAACATCTTCATGTTGATCGTATCTTCTATACGACTCATGCTCGACCTTTCGGTCTTCTGTGTTCCGAGGCCATGTCTGTACATGCTAGGCTCGTCAAGTCAACCTAAGTGTTTGCATGTGTAAATCTGTCTTACACCCGTTGTATGTGAACGTCTGAATAAAACACCCGATCATCACGTGGTGTTTTGAAACAGCGAACTGTCGCAACGGTGCACAGTTAGGGGGAACACTTCTTGAAATTATTGTGAGGGATCATCTTATTTACTACCGTCGTTCTAAGTAAACAAGATGCAAAACATGATAAACATCACATGCAATCAAATAATAAACGTGACATGATATGGCCAATATCACATAGCTCCTTTGATCTCCATCTTGGGGCTCCATGATCATCTTGTCACCGGCTTGACACCATGATCTCCATCATCATGATCTCCATCATCGTGTCTCCATGAAGTTGCTCGCCAACTATTACTTCTACTACTATGGCTAACGCGTTTAGCAATAAAGTAAAGTAATTTACATGGCGTTTCTCGATGACACGCAGGTCATATAAAAGAATAAAGACAACTCCTATGGCTCCTGCCGGTTGTCATACTCATCGACATGCAAGTCGTGAATCCTATTACAATAGCATGAACATCTCATACATCACATATAGATCATTCATCATTCATCACAACTTTGGCCATATCATATCACAAACCACTTGCTGCAAAAACAAGTTAGACGTCCTCTAATTGTTGTTGCAAGTTTTACGTGGCTGAATTAGGGTTCTAGCAAGAACGTTTTCTTACCTACGTTAAAGCCACAACGTGATTTGTCAACTTCTATTTACCCTTCATAAGGACCCTGTTCATCGATTCCGCTCCAACTAAAGTAGGAGAGACAGACACCCGCCAGCCACCTTATGCAACTAGTGCATGTTAGTCGGTGGAACCGGTCTCACGTAAGCGTACGTGTAAGGTTGGTCCGGGCCGCTTCATCCCACAATACCGCTGAAGCAAGAAAGGACTAGTAACGGCAAGAAAGTTGACAAATCTACGCCCACAACAAATTGTGTTCTACTCGCGCAAGAAGAACTACGCATAGACCTAGCTCATGATGCCACTGTTGGGGAACGTTGCAGAAAACAAAAATTTTCCTACTCGTTTCACCAAGATCATCTAGGAGTTCATCTAGCAACGAGTGATTAGATGCATCTACATACCTTTGTAGATCGCGCACGGAAGCGTTCAAAAGAACGGTGATGATGTAGTCGTACTCGACGTGATCCAAATCACCGATGACCAGCGCCGAACGGACGGCACCTCCGCGTTCAACACACGTACGGGACGGGAGACGTCTCCTCCTTCTTGATCCAGCAAGGGGGAGGAGAGGTTGATGAAGATCCAGCAGCACGACGGCGTGGTGGTGGATGCAGGGCGTCACAGCAGCAGGGCTTCGCCGAGACTACGAGGGAGAGACGTAACGGGGGGAGATGGAGGCGCCAGGGGCTGGTGTGAAATCCCTCCTCTCCCCCCACTATATATAGGGGTGCCAGGGGGGGCGCCGGCCCTAGTAGATGAGATCTACTAGGGGGGGCGGCGGCCAAGGGGAGGTTTCCCTCCCCCCCAAGGCACCTAGGGGTGCCTTCCACCACATGGACTCTTCCATGGTGGAAACCCTAGGCGCATGGGCCTATAGGGGCTGGTGCCCTTGGCCCATCTAGGCCAAGGCGCACCCCCTACAGCCCATGTGGCCCCCCGGGACAGGTGGCCCCACCCGGTGGACCCCCGGGACCCTTCCGGTGGTCCCGGTACAATACCGATAACCCCGAAACTTGTCCCGATGCCCGAAATAGCACTTCCTATATATAATTCTTTACCTCCGGACCATTCCGGAACTCCTCGTGACGTCCGGGATCTCATCCGGGACTCCGAACAACATTCGGGTTTCTGCATATACATATCTTCATAACCCTAGCGTCACCGAACCTTAAGTGTGTAGACCCTACGGGTTCGGGAGACAAGCAGACATGACCGAGACGACTCTCCGGTCAATAACCAACAGCGGGATCTGGATACCCATGTTGGCTCCCACATGCTCCACGATGATCTCATCGGATGAACCACGATGTCGAGGATTCAATCAATCCCGTACGCTATTCCCTTTGTCTATCGATATGTTACTTGCCCGAGATTCGATCGTCGGTATCCCAATACCTCGTTCAATCTCGTTACCGGCAAGTCACTTTACTCGTACCGTAATGCATGATCCCGTGACCAGACACTTGGTCACTCTGAGCTCATTATGATGATGCATTACCGAGTGGGCCCAGTGATACCTCTCCGTCATACGGAGTGACAAATCCCAGTCTTGATCCATGTCACCCAACAGACACTTTCGGAGATACCCGTAGTCTACCTTTATAGTCACCCAGTTACGTTGTGACGTTTGGCATACCCAAAGCACTCCTACGGTATCCGGGAGTTACACGATCTCATGGTCTAAGGAAAAGATACTTTGACATTGGAAAACTCTAGCAAACGAACTATACGATCTTGTGCTATGTTTAGGATTGGGTCTTGTCCATCACATCATTCTCCCAATGATGTGATCTCGTTATCAATGACATCCAGTGTCCATAGTCAGGAAACCATGACTATCTGTTGATCAACGAGCTAGTCAACTAGAGGCTCACTAGGGACATGTTGGTGTCTGTTATTCACACATGTATTACGATTTCCGGATAACACAATTATAGCATGAATAAAGACAATTATCATGAACAAGGAAATATAATAATAATGCTTTTATTATTGCCTCTAGGGCATATTTCCAACAAGAATAAGAGGGGGTAGCTAGTCTTAACGAAGACTACGCTTCTGGTCACCTGTCTTGCAACAGGTAGAAGAGGATGATCTGAAGTCCTCCAAGTAACATCACATAGCAATAATCCTACCCGGCGATCCCCTCCTCATATCCCTGAGAGAGAGCGACCACCGGTTGTATCTGGCACTTGGAAGGGTGTGTTTTATCAAGTATCCGGTTCTAGTTGTCATAAGCTCAAGGTACAACTCCAAGTCGTCCTGTTACCGAAGATCACGGCTATTCGAATAGATTAACTTCCATGCAGGGGTGCACCAACTTACCCAACACGCTTGATCCCATTTGGCCGGACACACTTTCCTGGGTCATGGCCGGCCGCAGAAGATCAACACGTCGCAGCCCTACCTAGGCTCAACAGAGAGGCCAACACGCCGGTCTAAACCTAAGCGCACAGGGGTCTGGGCCCATCGCCCAATGCACACCTGCACGTTGCGAACGCGGCCGGAAGCAAACCTAGCCTAGTGGCGTTCCAGTCCAATCCAGCGCGCGCCGCTCAGTCGCTGGCATCACGAAGTGCTTCGGCTGATACCACGACGCCGGGATACCCATAACTACTCCCGCGTAGATGGTTAGTGCGTATAAGCTCGTAGCCAACTCAGATCAAATACCAAGACCTCGTTAAGCGTGTTAAGTATCCGCGAACGCCGAACAGGGCCAGGCCCACCTCTCTCCTAGGCGGTCTCAACCTGCCCTGTCGCTCCGCCTCAAGATCCACTCGCGGGTGCTCCACCAGCCGACCCGACTTTAATCTCACATGTATCATGTATAAGTATATAGTATATACCCTTGATCACCTCCCGAGTGATCACGGCCCGATAGTATAGCACGGCAGACGGACAAGAATGTAGGGCCACAGATGAATGTACTAGCATCCTATACTAAGCATATAGGATTGCAGGTAAGGTAACAACAGAAGTAACAAGGACAGGCTATGCAGTAGTATAGGAGTATCTAAAGCAGTAACATGCTACACTACTCTAATGCAAGCAGTATAGAGAAGAGTAGGCGATATCTGGTGATCAAGGGGGGGCTTGCCTGGTTGCTCTGGCAAGAGAGAGGGGTCGTCAACACCGTAGTCGAACTGGGCAGCAGCAGCGTCGGTCTCGTAGTCTACCGGAGAGAAGAGGGGGAAGAAACAATGAATACCAAGTAAACAGATGCATATCGATGCATGACATGTCAAGAAGCGATGCTAGGCGTGCCCTAACGTGGTATGAGGTGGTACTGGTTAAGGGGGGAATCATCCGGGAAAGTATTCCGGGTGTTTCGTGTTTTCGGGCAGAGGAGCCAGAGGGGCAAAGTTGCGGGTTCGATGGGTTAGGGGGGTGTGGCGGACGAACGGACTGCGTATCCGAATTCGTCTCGTCGTTCTGAGCAACTTTCATGTTGAAAATATTTTAATCCGAGTTACGGATTAAAAGATATGATTTTTTAAAGATTTTATTAATTTCTGGAATTTAATCAATTAATTATTTAATTCGAAAAATGGAATTATGATGTCAACATGATGCCATGCTGACGTCAGCAGTCAACAGGGTTGACTAGGTCAACCCGGACATGTGGGTCCCGTTCGTCATACTCTGTTAACTAATTATCTTAGTTAAGTTTAATTAACAGTAGTTAATTAGGTTAATTAGTCATTAGGTTTAATTAATCAGGATTAATTAAATTATTTATTTACTTAATTAATTAATTAATTAATTAATTTTATTCATTAATATTTTTATTAATTATATTTATCTAAATTCCTTTTCCCTTTTCTTTTATTTTAAAAACGTCCTGGGGGTGGGGCCCCCATGTCATAGGCAGGGGGGTGGACCGGTCAGCCCAGTTGACCGAGTCAATCAGGGCGGCGGGGGGGGCCCTGGGCCCACCAGTCAGTGGCCCAGGCGGTGGCCCCGGGCGGCCACGTCGGCGGCCGGCGTTGGGAGCCCCGGTGGGCGTCCGCGGCGGAGGGGGCGCCGGACCTCGCCGGACTTCGTCATTCGGTGGCCAAAAAGGGGCGCGGGCGGTGCGTTCGGAAGCGGGGAGGACGGCGCGTCCAATGGTGGCAGTGGCGCGGCCGGACTCGGCCGGAATCGGCGCCGGCGAGCGGCGGAGGCGGCGGGGTGGTTCGGGCCCCGACGGGGGCGCGCTACGGGGGCCGGGGGGGTGCTTGCGCGGCGCGCTGAGCACCACGGGCTCGGCCCCGTGACCATTTGGTCACCGGGGGGGCGCCGGCGACGAGATCCGCGACGGAGGGGAGCTCGAGTGTGGCGTGCTCGCCGGGGCCGAGGCCCGGGCGAGGAGAAGGGAGAGGGAGGCCGGGGAGCACGTTCCCGTGCGCCGGGGGGGGGCGGGCGGCCGGAGCCGACGACGGGGAGGCGGCGACGTTCGGGAGGGGGACGAGGGGAGAGCGGGGGTCGAGGGGAGAGCTCACGAGGGGGCGCAGGGTCTCGGAAAGCTTCTCGGGGGCGGTCGAGGTCGACCGGTGAGGAGGAGGGCGGGGAGGCGGCCGACGGTGACGAGGGGGGCGACGGGATCGGCCGGTGCCGATCCGGATCGGCGCGGGGAGGGAGGAGGAGGGGATCGGGGGGGGAATGGGTGCGGCTAGGGTTTCCTGCCGACCGGGGGGGATAAGGGAGTGAGGGGGTTGGGCCGGGCCAGGGGGTGGCCGGCTGGGCCAGGTGGGGGCTTGGCCCAGTTGGGCCAGTGGGGTTTTCTCCCCCTCTCCCATTTTTGTTTTCTTTGTCTTTTCTTATTTTTTTCTGTTTTATTTTATTTAGTCTATCTAGATACTTTATAAAAATGTGTGCACCCCACCATAATTAACTTTGTAATATTTGACAACCCCCGAACATTTTAGATTTAATTTTTGAAAACTTTTATTGTTTGCCTATGTTTTCAATTGAATTTGAACCGGGTTCGAATCAACGTGAGTTTAATCACGGTAACCGAGGTGACGTGGCATCATTAGCAGGGATTACTGTAGCTTAATTATCCGGGTGTTACAAATCTCCTCCACTACAAGAAATCTCGTCCCGAGATTTAGGAGGTAGAAGGAAAAAGTGCGGGGTATTCATCTCGAAGACGATCATCGCGTTCCCAGGTGGCTTCGTCTTCAGAGTGATTTGACCACTGGACTTTGAGGAACTTGATCGCCTTCTGACGTGTGCGGCGTTCAGCTTGGTCGAGAATGCGGACCGGATGCTCTTTATAGGAGAGGTCCTGTTGCAATTCGAGCACTTCATGGTCCACTGCTCGGATTGGGTCCTTGAAGCAGCGTCGGAGTTGTGACACGTGGAACACATCGTGAACCTGTGAAAGGTTCGACGGAAGCTCCAGTTGATATGCCACTTTTCCACGCCTTTCCAGAATAGTGAATGGGCCAATATAGCGAGGAGCTAGCTTGCCCTTGATCCCGAAGCGGTGAGCACCCTTCATTGGTGTAACGCGAAGATAGGCCTTTTCGCCAGGTTGATAGACCATGTCTTTATGATGACGGTCATAATTACTCTTTTGACGTGACTGAGCAGTCTTGAGATTCTCGCGAATAATGCGGACTTGTTCTTCGGCATGTTGGATAATATCCGGACCGAAGAGTGGACGTTCCCCAGTTTCTGACCAGTTCAGAGGAGTTCGGCACTTTCGTCCATATAACACTTCGAAGGGGGCCATCTTCAGACTAGCTTGATAGCTATTATTATAAGAGAACTCAGCATACGGGAGAGATTCCTCCCATTTCTTGCCGAAGGAAACGACACAGGCTCGAAGCATGTCTTCGAGAATTTGGTTGACACGTTCAACTTGCCCTTGAGACTGCGGATGAAACGCAGTACTGAAAGATAAATGAGTCCCCATAGCTTCTTGAAAACTTGCCCAGAATCTTGAAGTGAATAAGCTGCCACGGTCCGAACTGATAACCAGTGGAATACCGTGAAGTGAAACAATTCTGGACATATAGAGAATTGCAAGCTGACTAGCAGTGATCGTTTCTTTGACCGCCAGAAAATGGGCAACTTTAGAAAGCCGGTCAATGACGACAAGAATTGCATCATTACCTTTCTGCGATTTGGGAAATCCAGTGACGAAGTCCATTTCAACATGGTCCCATTTCCATTCAGGAATAGAGATAGGTTGCAGAGTTCCAGCAGGCCTTTGATGTTCTGCTTTGATACGACGGCAAACGTCACACTCAGCAACATAGCGAGCAATGTCTTGCTTCATATTAGACCACCAGAATCTCTGACGAATGTCTTGATACATCTTCGTACTACCAGGATGGATACATAGAGGCGTATCATGAGCTTCTTTCATAACTTTCTGAGTCATATTCAGGTTTTCCTTCTTACACGGCACCACTAGGCGGCCTTTGAAGTACAAGGCGCCATCATCAGCAATAGTGAAGGATGAGGGACTTCCTTCTTTGAGGTCTTGCTTAATCTTGTAGACTTCAGAGTCAAATCCCTGCATTGTCTTTATGGTGCCCACGAGATCGGGTTCAACAGCCAGGGTATAGAGGGAACCCTGGGAAACAACACGGAGATTCATCTTGCGGAACTCCGGAGGAGGGGGAGCGAGTGCACCCGGAGGAACAATATGGAGGTTTAGCTTTCTGAATTCTTCAACAAGTGAGGGCTGAACTTTGTGAACCTGAAGGTGGTTGCAGTAAGACTTGCGGCTCAAGGCATCAGCCATTACATTAGCCTTGCCTGGCGTATAGGAAATACCCAAATCAAAGTCTGCAACAGTCTCCATCCATCTCTGCTGACGGAGGTTCAGGTCTGGCTGAGTAAACAGATACTTCAGACTTTGGTGGTCGGTGAAGATCTCGCAACGATTACCGAGAAGGTAATGTCGCCACTGCTTTAGCGCATGAATGACAGCAGCAAGCTCGAGGTCGTGAACTGGGTAGTTCTCTTCGTGAGGGCGCAACTGTCGAGAGGCATAAGCAACCACTTTGCGCTCTTGCATTAGGACACCGCCTAATCCTTGACGAGAAGCGTCGCAGTAAATGACGAAGTCCTTCTTAGTATCAGGAGGAGCTAGCACTGGGGCAGAAGTCAACTTGTCTTTGAGTGCCTGGAAACTTTCCTGACACTTATCTGTCCATTGGAATTTGACGCCCTTATGCAACAGGTTAGTCAGAGGCCTGGCAATCTTGGAGAAGTTCTCGACGAATCGACGGCAATAGCTGGCGAGACCGAGAAAACTTCTGACTTGCTTAACGTTCTTCGGAGGAGTCCAATCGAGAATAGCCTGAACTCTTTCAGGGTTGACGGCAATACCATCCTTAGAAATGACATGCCCAAGATAGGTTACTTCGGGAAGCCAGAATTCACACTTGGAGAACTTGGCATAGAGTTGATGCTCTCGTAGCTTTTCCAGCACAAGACGAAGATGTTCAGCATGTTCTTCTTCATTCTTGGAGAATATCAGGATATCATCCAGATAAACCACGACGAACTTGTCGAGGTAATCCATGAATATATAGTTCATCAAGCGAGAGAAGGTGGCTGGAGCATTGGTTAAGCCGAAAGACATGACGGTGTACTCGTATGAACCATAACGAGTCACAAAGGCGGTCTTGGGGATATCCTCCTCACGAACACGGATCTGGTGGTAACCCAACCTCAAGTCGAGTTTCGAGAACACTGACGAACCAGCCAGTTGATCATAAAGATCATTGATCCGAGGAAGAGGATACTTATTCTGAATGGTAGCTTGATTTATAGGACGGTAGTCTTGGACCAATCGGTTTGTCCCATCCTTCTTCTTGACAAAGAGAGAAGGTGCTCCCCAAGGTGAGCAACTTGGGCGAATGAAACCACTTTGAAGAGATTTGTCGATTTCCTCCTTTAGCTCAAGGAGTTCATGCGGCGGCATCTTGTAGGGTCGCTTGGCTATAGGAGTGGTGCCTGGTTTCAAGTCGATGACGAATTCGACAGCTCTAGCAGGGGGAATCCCTGGAAGTTCTTCAGGAAAAACGTCTGGGAAATCGCAAACGACAGGAATGTTTTCAATACCCTCTAGTGGTGCGGCGTTCAATGCATTCAATGCATAGAGCCTTGCCTCGGCATTTTGCACCAGATGAGCTTGGTAAGTGACTATTTCATCGGAAGGGTGTAGCAGATGGACGGTCTTAGTGGCGCAAACTATAGAAGCAGTATGCGCTTTTAACCAATTCATTCCCAGAATGAGGTCAATGCTACAAGACTTCAGTACGATGGGTGAGACAAGGAATTCCAGTCCTTCGATTTCAACGGGAACGTCGTGACTAATCATAGAGGTTTGACATTGACCCGCTGGAGTGTGCACTACTAGCGCAGTGTTCATCTCTTCATATTAATGCCATGCATGAATGCAAACTCTGCTGATATGAATGAATGCGATGCTCCTGAATCGAATAAAACAGATGCAGGTACTGAATTTACGAGGAGTGTACCCATCACGGTAGCAGGCTGGTCTTGAGCTTCGTTCAGATCAACGTGGTTGGCATGAACTCGACCATAAGGCTTGGCAGTGTTGTTGCGGGGCTGGGTGTTTCCACGGCCAGCTGCTGGAAGGGCCAGCTGATTCTGGTTCTGGTTGCATTCTCTAGCACGGTGCCCTGGTTGTCCGCACCTGAAGCACAAGCCATTATTGGGGGTGGGAACAGGAGCTTGGGGTGGTGGAGCTGGAAGCTTTGGCTGCTTAGTTGTAGGCAGACGAGGTGCAGCATAGTTCTGCCTTGGAGCAGGTGCATTCGGCTGGTACATACTGTTGGGAATCCATATCTTGCGCTTCTGCGAGGACGGGCCCGAAGATGAGCCCGTGTCACGGTTGCGCCTGTTAGAGCTCTGGTATTCCTGCAGACCAGTTTCGACATTGATAGCTTTGTTCACCAAGGTGGCGAAATCAGCAAAGTCGTGCACTAGAAGTGCGAGCTTGATGTCAGCTTGAAGGCCGTCACGGAACTTCTCCTGCCTGCGTGCATCAGTTGCAATGTCCTCTTCAGCATAGCGAGACAAGTCCAGGAAACTCTCGCTGATAAGCTTCAACAGTCTTGTTGCCTTGGGTGAGGTTGCGGAACTCACGCTTCTTCCGGTCCATGACTCCTTGAGGGATGAAGCGGGCACGGAAAGCAGTTTGGAAGTCTGGCCAGGTGATGATTGTTCCAACTGGCAGAGTACGCCTGTGGCTGTCCCACCATTGAGCTGCGGGTCCCTTCAGGAAGAAGGAAGCAAAAGTGACATAGCTGGCAGGGGCTACATCAGCAGACTCCATCTCATAGGTGATGTCACGGAGCCAGTCATCAGCATCCAGCGGCTGGGTTGAGCTGCGGTACACACTTGGGTTGAGGCGTATGAAATCCTGCAGAGTTGTTGTGTTTGGCTGCTGGTTCATATTGGGGCGAGGAAACTGAGCCATCATGTTCTCCATGAACTGGCGATTCATCTCAAGCTGTTGGATCATACCAGCCATGTACTCAGGCGGTGGTGGGAAGTTGCCACCACGACCACGACCAGCTGGTCTAACCATCCTGCTAATATATAACAGGGGTAGTTCAGCATTTGAGAAATTATGCAAAGGACAAGAATCATTCATGATGAAACATGCATAATGAAAGCAGCATGATAGGAACTACATAGTAGTCGGCATATCTTACAAAAGGGATCATGCATAGAGTTCGATACATAGAGTTCAGTACATAGACTAAGACATCATAGGCGGCACGCAGGCTCGCGGCGAATGCATCTAACACTAACAAGCAGGCCTACATCAGTCCCACGCGGTACTGCGGAGGTAGCTGTAGCCTGAAAGCTGGTAGTGTGGCAGCGGATAGTCCTCCACGTCAGTGACCTGGGGGCCGCGGATACTCTGGTGCTGAACCCTACGACCAAGTGGCAGAAGAGGACCAAGTGCGGGAGAGTAGCCTCCCACGTCTGGCCAACCGACACCCTGGGGCATCACGGTCCTGGCTGGGTAGATCGCAGAACGCGGCAGCTCTCTGGATCGGACAAAGGGGTGCAACAGCGTCAGAGCACGGTAAAGGTGCTGACGGGTGATGTACAACTCGTGGCGAAGAGCTCGGTTAGCTCGATCCAGCCCATCAGCATGCAGAACAAAGTTCTGATGGTAGAAGGGCTCTCTGGTGACAGTGGAGTAGGCAGCAGTGTAGTAACCCTCCTCACCAACATCAGACGCGATAGCAATGTGCCTGAAGGGGGAGGTGTCCAACTCTCGATACTCTGCACGAAGACGTGTCAGAGCAGCATAAGCAGCATCGTGGACTGCCATATCGATAGTCACCCCAACACCATGTGCGGTGTGCAGCACAGTAGTGGAGTCATACTCCCGAGAGTAGAGGTGGACGATGGCGCGGTACTGCTCCTGGTTATAGTCCTGGTACTCCTCATAGACGGAGTACTCAGGGTGCCAGCGATAACCCAGATAGGTCATCATCTCTGCTAGCACCGCAGGTGATCCCGAGGCACCAATGGCCGTCGTGTGGCGCACGACCTGCCTCGTGGGTTCCATCTGAAACAAAGATGTTTCAAAGGAGTCAAATGACAGTGTGGAAATTGATCAAAATACAATTCCAAGAAACAACTATGGCTTTATCCAACTTTGGGGTGAATGTGGTCACGGGATCCTAGTGTTAGTTAGTAAATTCGTTTAACCCGAGTAGAAGAGAGTTCAGAGTCCCAGAGTAAAGGTCGAGGAGTAAAAGATCCTAATACCACCCAATGGCGACGTGGGCCCGTAAGGCACACAGCCAAGTTAGTAAAAGTTTTTGCAATGTCTAGACTCGACTTCGGCCAAGGAGTGTGGATGGGGGATTCCTACAGGCAGTCGGCTCTGATACCAACTTGTGACGCCCCCGATTCAATCGTACACTAATCATGCACGCAAACGTGTACGATCAAGATCAGGGACTCACGGGAAGATATCACAACACAACTCTAAAACATAAATAAGTCATACAAGCATCATAATACAAGCCAGGGGCCTCGAGGGCTCGAATACAAGTGCTCGATCATAGACGAGTCAGCGGAAGCAACAATATCTGAGTACAGACATAAGTTAAACAAGTTGCCATAAGATGGCTAGCACAAACTGGGATACAGATCGAAAGAGGCGCAGGCCTCCTGCCTGGGATCCTCCTAACTACTCCTGGTCGTCGTCAGCGGGCTGCACGTAGTAGTAGGCACCTCCAGTGTAGTAGTCGTTATCGACGGTGGCGTCTGGCTCCTGGGCTCCATCGTCTGGTTGCAGCAATCGAGTAGAGGTAGGGGAAAAGGGGGAACAAGGCAACCGTGAGTACTCATCCAAAGTACTCGCAAGCAAGGAGCTACACTACATATGCATGGATATATGTGTAAAGGGCCATATCAGTGGACTGAACTGCAGAATGCCAGAATAAGAGGGGGGTAGCTAGTCTTAACGAAGACTACGCTTCTGGTCACCTGTCTTGCAACAGGTAGAAGAGGACGATCTGAAGTCCTCCAAGTAACATCACATAGCAATAATCCTACCCGGCGATCCCCTCCTCATATCCCTGAGAGAGAGCGACCACCGGTTGTATCTGGCACTTGGAAGGGTGTGTTTTATCAAGTATCCGGTTCTAGTTGTCATAAGCTCAAGGTACAACTCCAAGTCGTCCTGTTACCGAAGATCACGGCTATTCGAATAGATTAACTTCCCTGCAGGGGTGCACCAACTTACCCGACACGCTTGATCCCATTTGGCCGGACACACTTTCCTGGGTCATGCCCGGCCGCGGAAGATCAACACGTCGCAGCCCTACCTAGGCTCAACAGAGAGGCCAGCACGCCGGTCTAAACCTAAGCGCACAGGGGTCTGGGCCCATCGCCCAATGCACACCTGCACGTTGCGAACGCGGCCGGAAGCAGACCTAGCCTAGTGGCGTTCCAGTCCAATCCAGCGCGCGCCGCTCAGTCGCTGGCATCACGAAGTGCTTCGGCTGATACCACGACGCCGGGATACCCATAACTACTCCCGCGTAGATGGTTAGTGCGTATAAGCTCGTAGCCAACTCAGATCAAATACCAAGACCTCGTTAAGCGTGTTAAGTATCCGCGAACGCCGAACAGGGCCAGGCCCACCTCTCTCCTAGGCGGTCTCAACCTGCCCTGTCGCTCCGCCTCAAGATCCACTCGCGGGTGCTCCACCAGCCGACCCGACTTTAGTCTCACATGTATCATGTATAAGTATATAGTATATACCCGTGATCACCTCCCGAGTGATCACGGCCCGATAGTATAGCACGGCAGACGGACAAGAATGTAGGGCCACAGATGAATGTACTAGCATCCTATACTAAGCATATAGGATTGCAGGTAAGGTAACAACAGAAGTAACAAGGACAGGCTATGCAGCAGTATAGGAGTATCTGAAAGCAGTAACATGCTACACTACTCTAATGCAAGCAGTATAGAGAAGAGTAGGCGATATCTGGTGATCAAAGGGGAGCTTGCCTGGTTGCTCTGGCAAGAGAGAGGGGTCGTCAACACCGTAGTCGAACTGGGCAGCAGCAGCGTCGGTCTCGTAGTCTACCGGAGAGAAGAGGGGGAAGAAACAATGAATACCAAGTAAACAGATGCATATCGATGCATGACATGTCAAGAAGCGATGCTAGGCGTGCCCTAACGTGGTATGAGGTGGTACTGGTTAAGGGGGGAATCATCCGGGAAAGTATTCCGGGTGTTTCGTGTTTTCGGGCAGAGGAGCCAGAGGGGGAAAGTTGCGGGTTCGATAGGTTAGGGGGTGTGGCGGACGAACGGACTGCATATCCAAATTCGTCTCGTCGTTCTGAGCAACTTTCATGTTGAAAATATTTTAATCCGAGTTACGGATTAAAAGATATGATTTTTTAAAGATTTTATTAATTTCTGGAATTTAATCAATTAATTATTTAATTCGAAAAATGGAATTATGACGTCAGCATGATGCCATGCTGACGTCAGCAGTCAACAGGGTTGACTAGGTCAACCCGGACATGTGGGTCCCGTTCGTCATACTCTGTTAACTAATTATCTTAGTTAAGTTTAATTAACAGTAGTTAATTAGGTTAATTAGTCATTAGGTTTAATTAATCAGGATTAATTAAATTAATTATTTACTTAATTAATTAATTAATTAATTAATTAATTTATTCATTATTATTTTTATTAATTATATTTATCTAAATTCCTTTTCCCTTTTCTTTTATTTTAAAAACGTCCTGGGGGGTGGGGCCCCCATGTCATAGGCAGGGGGGTGGACCGGTCAGCCCAGCTGACCGAGTCAATCAGGGCGGCGGGGGGGGGGGGCCTCGGCCCACCAGTCAGTGGCCCAGGCGGTGGCCCCGGGCGGCCACGTCGGCGGCCGGCGTTGGGGAGCCCCGGTGGGCGTCCGCGGCGGAGGGGGCGCCGGACCTCGCCGGACTTCGTCATTCGGTGGCCAAAAAGGGGCGCGGGCGGTGCGTTCGGAAGCGGGGAGGACGGCGCGTCCAATGGTGGCAGTGGCGCGGCCGGACTCGGCCGGAATCGGCGCCGGCGAGCGGCGGAGGCGGCGGGGTGGTTCGGGCCCCGACGGGGGCGCGCTACGGGGGCCGGGGGGGTGCTTGCGCGGCGCGCTGAGCACCACGGGCTCGGCCCCGTGACCATTTGGTCACCGGGGGGGCGCCGGCGACGAGATCCGCGACGGAGGGGAGCTCGGGTGCGGCGTGCTCGCCGGGGCCGAGGCCCGGGCGAGGAGAAGGGAGAGGGAGGCCGGGGAGCACGTTCCCGTGCTCCGTGGCGGGGGAAGGAAGAGGGAGGGCCGGTGCGCGGGGGGGGGGGGGGGCGGCCGGAGCCGACGACGGGGAGGCGGCGACGTTCGGGAGGGGGACGAGGGGAGAGCGGGGGTCGAGGGGAGAGCTCACGAGGGGGGGCACAGGGTCTCGGAAAGCTGCTCGGGGCGGTCGGGGTCGACCGGTGAGGAGGAGGGCGGGGAGGCGGCCGACGGCGACGAGGGGGGCGACGGGATCGGCCGGTGCCGATCCGGATCGGCGCGGGGAGGGAGGAGGAGGGGATCGGGGGGGAATGGGTGCGGCTAGGGTTTCCTGCCGACCGGGGGGGATAAGGGAGTGAGGGGGTTGGGCCGGGCCAGGGGGTGGCCGGCTGGGCCAGGAGGGGGCTTGGCGCAGTTGGGCGAGTGGGGTTTTCTCCCCCTCTCCCATTTTTGTTTTCTTTGTCTTTTCTTATTTTTTTTCTGTTTTATTTTATTTAGTCTATCTAGATACTTTATAAAAATGTGTGCACCCCACCATAATTAACTTTGTAATATTTGACAACCCCCGAACATTTTAGATTTAATTTTTGAAAACTTTTATTGTTTGCCTATGTTTTCAATTGAATTTGAACCGCGTTCGAATCAAAGTGAGTTTAATCACGGTAACCGAGGTGACGTGGCATCATTAGCAGGGATTACTGTAGCTTAATTATCCGGGTGTTACAAAGTGATAGATGAATGTCAGTAAAATTAATTTCTATGAAAAAAGTGTGACAGTTTTATACCATTGATGTGCTTGTAAGTTGTGCTTGTGAAGAATCGGTTGTCTTCTTTTTCTTTTTTGTTTTTCCTTTCGCCAAGCGACCAGTGGGTTGCGGTGACATCGAGATTGTGTTACCAAGCAATTGCTGCATTGAAGCATTTAGGAATGGGTTGTACTGCAATTGTGGTGCACCCATTTGATTTTGCATAAAATCCAAATACCCCTATAAAAAGCGATAGATAAATGTTAGTAGAACTATTTTTTCTATGTGAAACAAGTTGGATCGTTTTATACCGTTGATGCGCTTTGAGATTGTAGTTGTGAAGAATCATCGGTCTTCTTTTCCTGGTTTGTTTTTGCTTTCTCTAAACCCCCAGCGGGTTGTGGTGACATGATAATTGTATTAGCAAGTGTTGGGTGCATGGAAGCATTTAGAAATGGGTTGTACAGTAATTGCGGTGCGGCCATCTGATTTGCCATAAGCTCCAAATGACCCTATAAAAAGTGATGGGTAAATGTGATTAAAATTAAAATTTCTATGTGAAAAAAGTGGGACAGTTTCAGACCAGTGATGTGCTTTGAGGTTGTACTGGTAAAGGATGATATGTCTTCTTTTTCTTCTTTGTTATTGCTTTCTCCAGTCCACCAATGGGTCTTGCTGATCCTCGTGCAGTCTTCTCCTTCTCCTTCATACCTCTTCGCTTGGCAAGCCCCTCGTTGTGTTTTGAAACTCCACTAGAGTCGATAAGCGGACCTGCAACTATAAATTAAAATGTAAGTCTTATACACAACTCTATGCAATTAGTAGTACAATGTATACCTTGCGAAACGGAGGAGTTTCCCAAATCTGGATCAGGATCAGGATCAGTTCTATTTTTCAAGTGTTCCTCCACAGCTTCGGCTAGCTGCTCTGCACATTTAACAACCATATCATATGTTTCATCCGATTCAGAGGCACGAGCAGCTATTTTCACAAACATTCTGCACAACTCCTTGTAGTAGTTTGACATTTTTGCTTTTCGATCCTCATGTAGATTGCGATTGCTTGTTATCTCTAGAACTTTGGCGTCTATTGTCCACCTTTTCATGATATATTGTTCAGGGATATGCTTGATATTATTGATATCAAGTACCTTTAAGCAATGACGGCACATAATTCCAGCAAATTCAAACTTCTTGCAACTACAATTCACCCTTTCTTCATTTGGAGCAAATCTAACAACATGCTCACGTTTTGTGTCATCACGAAGGAATGTGTCATAATTCAGGGTCAGAAGCACTTCCTCCTGAAACATCTTGAATATTGCTGGAGTATATGTAGTTACAACTACATTCCGCCTTCATCTTGGAAGTAGTTTGTGATGCCTTGAAGTCACACTTCACTTCTTCAAATCTTTTATCTGCAACAAGCCGTTCGAAATGCTCGAAAAAAGTAAGCATGTCATATTTAATATTGATGTAATGCTTCAGTTCATTGTTCATGCTTTCACTTCTTTGGGTAGTGCTCATGTGGGCAGAGAATGTATTTCTACCATACACTAGTGCCCATTGCTCCCTTTTCTCGAACAACCTTTGGAGCCATGTATTCTCACGTAGTCCATAGTTATCAAGCATATCATTCCATGCACTTATAAATTCTTCTTCGTCCTCTATGTCATAGATACAGTGCTGGAAATCACTATTGAACTTCTTATATTCTGGAACAACTCCAGCAAGGTGCTTGCAAGCATTTTGATTCATATGCCACACACAAAGTCTGGTGAGGGTGAGGTAGAACTTCACTGATTTCCTTGGCCATTGCTGCATCTTCATCGGTAAGAATTGTTTGTGGATGTTTCCCTGACATAACTTATAGAAAAGTTTGAAGAAGCCAACCAAAACTTTCAGCATTTTCATCATAGAGAAGTGCAACACCAAACATAATAGTTTTCTTGTGATTATTCACCCCAACAATCAAACCAAATGGACGCCCATCATTTAGTTTCCTATATGTGGTGTCAAAACTTATAACATCACCGAAAGTTGCATAGTCTGAGACCATTTTGGAGTCAGCCCAAAATATATTAGTTATCAAATCGTCCTCATCTACTTGAATTGAATAAAAAAACTTGACATCTTCTACTACCTTCTTCTCCATGTATTCTAACACTCCCCCTGTATCACCTTTCGCTGCTTGCAATGTTCTTTTTGAGTACAAACAATTTTTCATGTCTCGAGGGATAAAACCAAGGTTTTCTTGTCCACATGCTTCTTTGGCCATAAGATCAATAGTTGCTTTATTTGAAATGCCTACAGACTTTGCAACCTCTGCAGCTGCTATTTGTGCATCTATCACTTTTCTGTGAGATCTCAAGTATTGGGCCATGGTTCCAGTAGCAAGAATGTGGTTATGTGTCTCCTCAAATTCGTAAAGTTGATAAAATCCATTCCTAAGACTTATTTTCATATGTGCATTACATCCACATCGTGATTCAGGCCTACTATAACTGAATGTATCTTCTCTCTTATCTTCAGCACGAGTTCCAAATAGTTTAAATTATTGTCTTAGTGCATCTAAAAATTATTATACTCCAAACAAATTACAAGTAGTCCATACCTTGACGAGAACAGAAAAATGTTCTCTGTTGTATTGTATTGGAGTTCTTTACTTTATGCTTACTGCCTCTCCGGACGCTAAAACCCATAATTTCAGCATACTTGTTATAAAAGGAATAAGCCTCTTCATCAGATAAAAATTCATTCCAATCTTTGGTACCCTTTCATTAATATGATCGTTCGCATTGCTAGCTGCGGTTTCTTGCACATCCTATATCAATCAATATACATTTTAGTTAATACACAAATGTTTAACAACCATGTTTATTTGCCATCAGGGAAAAGGAGGATATGAAGACAAAAAATCACTAGGAAGATGAAAAGGAGGATACGAAGAATACAAGTAAGAATCTCACTGTTGGTGGTTCTGATCCATTATCATCATGGTTCCCATGACCACCCCCTGGAGAAGCCATCAGGGAAGGACAAGAAGATCCTTCGCTTCAATCTCTAGGCCGCTCCAGACTCAGAGACGTTGCATCTGCTTATGTTGTTGATTGATGAATGATAAAGATGATAGATCCTTCGGATCGGAGTAGGCTAGATCATCTGGTGAACCTACCTTCTCCAGGTGCTGACGAGCTCGATCCAGCACCGGCCATGGAGATGGAGGAGTGTGGGTGAGGTGGTGGCGGCGGAGCTTCCCGTCGGCCTAGCGCAAAACCCTAGATCAGATTGGTGTGTTGGTGGTGTTGTGGTGCATGGTCAACCTCATGATGCGTGCCCCGGCACCCCACCTCTTTATATTGCGCTGGCGACAGGGGCCCACCAACCATGGTATGGTTGGGCGCCCCCGATCAGGGCGTGAGTCAGGGGCCCGATTGAGCCGTTGGGCTCGATCGGGAGGAGATCAACCTAACATTCTCCCCCTTGATATCAACTTTACTTTTAACCTTATACTTTCTATTTTATTTGTTTCATCGCATATTGGTACATAGAGCATGTTTCATCGTCACAGCTCAATTGCCGATAGAATCATTCAGCTACAACATACGTTTTGTTCAGAAACAAATTCTGTTCCTTTTGGGCCTATTCAGGAATCATAAGGCTTTCCCTTAAACCCATGCCGGCTAAGTGTTCCTTGAACACATTGGGTGGTAAGCCTTTGGTTAGCGGATCCGCAAGCATTTCTTTTGTCTTTATATGCTCGAGACTTATAGTTTGATCCTGGATTTTATCTTTCACAACATAATACTTTATCTCTATTGTTTTGGCAGCATTACTCGACTTGTTGTTGTGAGTGTAAAATACCGCGGGCTGATTGTCGCAGTACATATTTAGTGGTTTGTGAATACAATCTACCACTTTCAAGTCGGGTACAAATTTCTTTAGCCATATCGCCTGCCCCGTGGCTTCGAAGCATGCTATGAATTCTGCATACATCGTGGATGATGCAACTATCGACTGTTTGGAGCTTTTCCACGAAATAGCTCCCCCAGCGAGGGTGAATACGTATCCTGACGTGGATTTTCTATCATCTTTGTCCCCTGCAAAATCTGCGTCTGAATACCCTTTTATCTCTAGGGAATCAGATCTCTTGTATGTTAGCATGTAGTCCTTCGTGCCTTGCGCATAACGCAATACTTTCTTTACCATCTTCCAGTACTCTATGCCTGGATTATCTTGATATCTACCAAGTACCCCGGTGATAAAGGCTAACTCAGGGCAAGTGCACACTTGTGCATACTGCAAGCTGCCAACGCCGAAGCATATGGTACTCCTTTTATTTGATCGATCTCATACTGGTTCTTGGGACATTGAAATTTCCCAAAACTATCGCCCTTAACTATAGGAGCAGGTGTGGCTTTACTCACATGCATATTATACTTTTTAAGAACCTTTTCTAAATATGCTTTCTGCGATAGTCCTAAGACTACATTGTTTCTATCTCGGTGAATTTCTATGCCCAAATCATATGATGCTTCACCAAGATCTGTTATGTCAAAATTCGAGGATAAGAACTTCTTTGTTTCTTGTAGTAGACTAACATCACTGCTAGCAAGCAGAATGTCATCCACATACAAGATTAGGAAAATATATTTCCCATTTTTAAACTTTGCATAAATGCAGTTATCCTCAATATTTTCTTTAAATCCAAAACTTTTAATCATTTGATTAAACTTTAAATATCACTGCCTAGAGGCTTGCTTTAATCCATAAATGGATTTCTTTAGGCGGCATCCCATATTTTCCTTGACTTTCATGATAAAACCCTTGGGTTATTTCATGTAGACATTTTCTTTTAAATCTCCGTTGAGAAATGCCGTCTTTACATCCATTTGATGTAACTCTAAATCAAAATGAGCAACTAATGCCATTATGATTCTGAAGGAATCCTTACATGAGACCGGAGAAAATGTCTCTTTGTAATCTATCCCTTCTCTTTGTGTAAATCCTTTTGTCACGAGTCATGCTTTATATTTTTCTACATTCCCTTTAGAGTCATACTTAATTTTGTAGACCCATTTGCAGCCTATTGTTTTGGCTCCTTTAGGAATTTCCTCTAAGTCCCAAACATCTTTGGAACTCATTGATTTCATCTCGTCTTCCATTGCCTTCATCCACATCGATGAATGAGGGCTTCTCATGGCTTCTTCATATGAGGTGGGATCTTTTTCCATATGAACCATTTCTATGTTATAAACTTTAAAGTCAGTAGAAATAGCTGACTTTCTTGGTCTTGTAGACCTTCTAAGGGCCTCAGTTTCTGGCACATTCTGTGCCTCAACTTCTGGCACTTCTTCTAAAATTTGCTGCTGCACCTCACTTTCATGCTCAACAACGGGTTCAGTCGGCTCCTGACGGACAGGTTCTGGGTCTGTCCCCATAGTTGTCATGGGTGGAGTTGCAACTGGTAGTGAGAAAAATGGCTCCTGAATCATCGGATTAGGTGCATGCACCCTCTTCTCCTCAAGATCAATTTTCTGAGCTACCAAGCTCCCCCTCATCATTTCGTCCTCTAAGAAGACTGCATGTCTCGTTTCTACAAACTTTGTATATTTGTCTAGGCAGTAGAAACGGAAACCCTTTGATCTGTCTGGATAGCCAATGAAGTGGCAACTCACTGTTTTGGGATCTAGATTTGCAATGTTTGGATTAAACATTTTGGCCTCAGCAGGGCACCCCCACACCCTGAAGTGTTGTAGAGAATGCACCCTTCCTGTTCATAGATTGTATGGTGTTTTGGGCACCGACTTGCTTGGTACTCTATTGAGAATGTGAATGGCGGTTTTAAGCGCCTCCATCCATAATCCCAATGGCAAGTTGGAATAACTCATCATACTACGCACCATATCCATAAGTGTATGGTTGCGCCTTTCAGCTACTCCATTTTGCTGAGGCTCGCTCGGCATTGAATACTGGGCTACTATGCCAGTATCCTGCAAGAACTTTGCAAAAGGTCCAGGGACTTGGCCATATGGAGTGTGCCGACCATAGTACTCTCCCCCACGGTCGGACCTGACTATCTTTATTCTTTTATCATGTTGATTTTCAACTTCAGCTTTGAATATTTTAAATTTATCCAACGCTTCAGATCTTTCTTTGATTGGATAAATATATCCATAGCGAGAGTAATCATCTGTGAATGTTATGAACGAGTCATATCCATCCACACTTTTCACCGAAAATGGTGCACAAATGTCAGTGTGGATGATTTCTAGTGTGCATGTGCTATGGGTTGCACCTTTTTTGATTTGTTTTACGTACTTTCCTTTAACGCAATCTATGCATTGTTCTAAGTCTGAAAATTCTAACGGAGGAAGAATTTCACTTTTGACTAATCTTTCTATTCTCCCCTTCGAAATATGGCCCAAGCAACAGTGCCATAATTTCGATGAGTCGAATGTTCTTTTTCTTTTATTTTGTTCTTTATTCAATGCGGAAACATTTTCTTTCACATTGCAAACAGAATAAACTTTTTCACGAAGTGATAACAAATAAAGCTCATCATGTAGTAAAGCATCACCCACATAAGCATTGTTATACCAAATGGCACACTTGCCATGTCCAAAATAACATTCATAATTATCTTTGTCCAAACAAGAAACACTAACTAAGTTTCTATGACATGATGTAACAAATAAAACATCTCTAAGTAGAAGATTGAATCCGTCAGCTAACTCCAAGGAGATGTCACCGACAGCTTCAACTTCTGCTTCAACTCCGTTTGCCACTTCAATGCGTCTTTCGCTTCTTAGCGTAGTTCGCGTCGAATGGAATCCCTGTAAAGAATTTGCAACATGAACAGTTGCTCCTGAATCAATCCACCAAGTGGATTGTGAAAACTGTGTATACAAGGATTCATTTACAAATGAAACTATATTGTTACCTCTTTTTGCCATGACTGACTGCACCCAAGCAGTGCAGTCTTTCTTGTAATGCCCTTTCTGCTTGCAGTGGAGACAAGTGTCTTTGTCCACTAAGAAAGACTATTGCTGATGCTGATGCTGATAGGGGACTTCTCCATGCTTTGAAGGAGAACTTTTGTTGTTTTGACTGTAGTTCTTTTTCTTGTAATCCTTCACATAGTTGAGTGAACCACCATGTGCGGCTTTGAGTCTGTCCTCTTCTTGGACACACATTGCTATTGTCTTTTCAATGTCCCATGTTCTAGGGGTCATATTATAGTTTACAACAAAAGTTTCAAACTCCTTTGGTAGTGAAGCCATGACCAGGTGGACCGGGACCTTTGGTTTGATCTCCAGATCCTCATCCATGGGCTTTAGCTTTGCTGCCATATTGCTCATCCTCAGGATGTGCTCTCTTATTCCATGACTACCACCCGTGTAGCGCTGTGTCACCAGTTGCTCTAACACTTGGGTTGCATATATCTTTGAAGAGCCAGTGAACTGGCTCTTTATCTTTGTAAGCAACTCCCCTACGGAAGTGCACTCTGCAATGGAGCCCACAATGATGCTCTCGATTGTATTCTTTATAAAAGTTATGCACTTTTTGTTTGCATTGACCCATTTTTGGTTATCTATAAGGTAGGACTGCTCCAAAGGAGCATAGTCCCCCTTCTTTTTCGCCCATGCAACATCATCATCAGTAGCCTCTCTTACTGGCTCTATGGGTCTGACCGGCTGTGGTTTCTCCACAACCCAGTCAAGATCAGCACAAACAAATGCTAGTTCAACTTTCTTCCTCCACTCAGTGTGGTTGTCACCTCTGAGTGTCGGAACTTCTTTTAGACAACTCATCAAGTGAAAGCCTCCTGAAATCACAATTTAAGTGACATCAGTATAACAATCATATGCAATAATCTAACATTGGTCAAATTAAACATACAATTGTCTATGCAATTAAATCTATATTACCGTTGGGCAAAATATTAGAAATAAATGCACCTTTAAATTTCAATAATGAAACATGATCATGTTATTAATAATGTTGGTCATAAAAAATAACATAATCATATCATTTCAATAATTAATTTAACATGCTCTTAAAAACATAATTCTATCTAAACTTTTATTTTCTTTTAAAGAGCACTAATAATTATTTACGCAGCGGAAAAACGTGAATAAAAAATTCACGAACTTTTTACTTTTTACAGAAACTTTTATTTGATTAAATAAAAATTCATGAACTTTATTATTTCTTTATAAAATTCATGAACTTTTCTGTTTCTGAAAATTTTCAATTTTCGTTTTCAGAAACTTTTCCAGTTTACTATTCTATTGTCTGAACAAATTTTCATTGGAGTGTTTTGAATAGATAATCGTACTATAATTTGCCAAAAAAAACAGGACAAAATTCGTGAAACTCTGCTCTGTAAAGAATAACAGAGAAAACATTCAAAACGGCGTGCGGCTGCGGCCTAAGGCCTAGCGCGCGGTGTCTACTACACAACCTTCTTCTTGTAGACGTTATTGGGCCTGCAAGTGCACAGGTTTGTAGGACAGTAGCAAATTTCCCTCAAGTGGATGACCTAAGGTTTATCAATCCGTAGGAGGCATAGGATGAAGATGGTCTCTCTCAAACAACCCTGCAACAAAATAACAAAGAGTCTCTTGTGTCCCCAACACCCCTAATACAATGGTAATTTGTATAGGTGCACTAGTTCGGCGAAGAGATGGTGATACAAGTGCAAAATAGATAGTAGATAAAGGTTTTTGTAATCTGAAATAATAAAAACAGCAAGGTAACAAGTGGTAAAAAAAGTGAGTGTAAATGATATTGCAATGATAGGAAACAAGGCCTAGGGTTCATACTTTCACTAGTGCAAGTTCTCTCAACAATAATAACATAGATAAATCATATAACAATCCCTCAACATACAACAAAGAGTCACTCCAAAGACACTAATAGCGGAGAACAAACAAAGAGATTATGGTAGGGTACGAAACCACCTCAAAGTTATTCTTTCGGATCAATCTATTCAAGAGTTCGTACTAGAATAACACCTTAAGACACAAATCAACCAAAACCCTAATGTCACCTAGATACTCCATTGTCACCTCAAGTATACATGGGCATGATTATACGATATGCATCACACAATCTCAGATTCATCTATTCAACCAACACAAAGTAATTCAAAGAGTGTCCCGAAGTTTCTACTGAAGAGTCAAGAACGTGTGCCAACCCCTATGCATAGGTTCATGGGCGGAACCCGCAAGTTGGTCACCAAAACATACATCAAGAGGCACATGATATCCCATTGTCACCACAGATAAGCACGGCAAGACATACATCAAGTGTTCTCATAAAAGACTCAATTCGATAAGATAACTTCAAAGGGGAAACTCAATTCATCACAAGAGAGTAGAGGGGGAGAAACATCATAAGATCCAACTACAATAGCAAAGCTCGGGATACATCAAGATCATGCCATAGAGGGAACACGAGAGAAAACACGAGAGAGGGAGAGATCAAACACATAGCTACTGGTACATACCCTCAGCCTCGAGGGTGAACTACTCCCTCCTCGTCATGGAGAGCGCCGGGATGATGAAGATGGCCACCAGTGATGGATCCCCCTCCGGCAGGGTGCCGGGAAGGGCTCCCGAGAGGTTTTTGGTGGCTACAGAGGCTTGCGGCGGCGGAACTCCCGATCTATCTTGATATTCAATGATTTTAGGGTACGTAGGCTTATATAGGCGAAAGAAGTCGGTCGGGGGGTGCTCGAGGGGCCCACGAGACAGGGGGGCGCGCCCAGTAGGGGGGCACGCCCTCCTATCTCGTGGCCTCCTCGAGGATCTTCTGACGTGAACTCCAAGTCTCCTGGGTGATATTCTTCCCAAAAATAACACTATCGAAGGTTTCATTCCGTTTGGACTCCGTTTGATATTCCTTTTCTTCGAAATACTGAAACATGCAATAAAACAGCAATATGGGCTGGGCCTCCGGTCAATAGGTTAGTCCCGAAAGTAACATAAAAGTGTATAATAAAGTCCATAATCATTCAAAACAGATAATATAATAGCATGGAACAATAAAAAATTATAGATACGTTGGAGACATATCAAGCATCCCCAAGCTTAATTCTTGCTCGTCCTCGAGTAGGTAAATGATAAAAGCAGAATTTTTTATGTGGAATGCTACCTAGCATGATTTTCAAAGTAATTTCTCTTTATTGTGGCATGAATGTTCAGATCCAAATGATTCAAGATAAAAGCTTATAAAACATAAAAATAATAATGCTTCAAAGCATACTAACAAATAATCATGTCCTATCAAAATAGCATAGCCAAAGAAATCTTATCCCTACAAAATCATATAGTTAGGCCATGTGCATTTTCATTACACAAAATACTCCCATCATGCACAACCCCGATGATGAGCCGAGCAATTGTTTCATACTTTTTAACATGCTTCGGCTTTTTCAACTCTTACGCAATACATGAGCGTAAGCCATGGACATAGCACTATGGTGGTATATGGTGGTGGTTGTGAGGACAAAAAGAGGGAGAAGATAGTCTCACATCAACTAGGCATATCAACGGGCTATGGTGATGCCCATCAATAGATATCAATGTGAGTGAGTAGGAATTGCCATGCAACGGATGCACTAGAGCTATAAATATATGAAAGCTCAACAAAAAGAAACTAAGTGGGTGTGCATCCAACTTGCTTGCTCACAAAGACCTAGGGCATTTTGAGGAAGCCCATCATTGGAATATACAAGCCAAGTTCTATAATGAAAAATTCCTACTAGTATATGAAAGTGACAACATATGAGACTCTCTATCATGAAGATCATGGTGCTAATTTGAAGCACAAGTGTGGAAAAAGAGATAGTAGCATTGTCCCTTCTCTCGTTTTCTCTTTTTTTTTCTTTTTTTTTTGATGGGCTTCTTTGGCCTCTTTTATTTTTATAAAGTCCGAAGTCTCATCCCGACTTGTGGGGAAATCATAGTCTTCATCATTCTTTCCTCACTGGGACAATGCTATAATAATGAAGATCATCACACTTCTATGGATTTACAACTCGAGAATTACAACTCAAAGCTAGGACAAAATATGACTCTATATGAATGTCTTCGGCGGTGTACCGGGATATGCAATGAATCAAGAGCGACATGTATGAAAATTATGAAGGTGGCCTTGCCACAAATACGATGTCAACTACATGATCATGCAAATAGCAATATGACAATGATGATACGTGTCATAATAAACGGAATGATGGAAAGTTGCATGGCAATATATCTCGGAATGGCTATGGAAATGACATAATAGGTAGGTATGGTGGCTGTTTTGAGGAAGGTAAATAATGGGTTCAATACCGGCGAAAGTTGCGCGGTAATAAGAGAGGCTAGCAAAGTGGAAGGATGAGTGTGCGTATATCCATGGACTCACATTAGTCATAAAGAACTCATATACTTATTGCAAAAGTCTACTTAGCCCTCGAAGCAAAGTACTACTACGCATGCCCCAAGAGGGATAGATTGGTAGGAAAAGACCATCGCTCGTCCCCGACTGCCACTCATAAGGAAGACAATCAAAAGAGCACCTCATGCAACAAATTTGTCACACAACTTTTTCCATACGTGCATGCTACGGGACTTGCCAACTTCAACAAAAGTATTTCTCAATTTCATAATTATCCACTAGCATGACCCTAACATTACTACCTTTATATCTCAAAACAATTATCAAGCAACAAATTGATCATAGCATCCAATTTACTTCCTATGATAGTTTTCATTTAAATTACCATGCTGTTTAAGACTCTCAAAATAATATAAGTGAAGCACTAGAGACTAGCAATTTCTTCAAAATATAACCACCGCCATGCTCTAAAAGATATAAGTGAAGTACTAGAGCAAACGACAAACTACTCCGAAAGATATAAGTGAAGATCAAAGAGTAGCTAAATAATTATGCAACTATGCAAAGACTCTCTCTCATTAAGGAATTTCAGATCTTGGTATCTTATTCAATACGCAAGCAAAGCAAAATAAAAGACATTGCAAGGATAGCACAACTCATGTGAAGAAGCAAAAACTTAGGCTCAACCGATACTAACCGATGATTGTTGAAGAAGAAAGGTGGGATGCCTACCGGGGCATCCCCAAGCTTAGATGCTTGAGAATTTTTGAAATATTATCTTGGGGTGCCTTGGGCATCCCCAAGCTTGAACTTTTGTGTCTCCTTAATTGCTCTCATATCATGGCTTCTCTTTTTATCAAAAGCTTCATTCACAACAAACTCAACAAGAATTCATGAGATAGATTAGTATAAACCAATGCAAAACCATATCATCTTCTACTGTAACAAATCACTAAAATTATTATT
The DNA here is from genome assembly GCF_018294505.1 of Triticum aestivum. Taxonomy (NCBI): domain Eukaryota; kingdom Viridiplantae; phylum Streptophyta; class Magnoliopsida; order Poales; family Poaceae; genus Triticum; species Triticum aestivum. The sequence goes on from NC_057795.1 coordinate 113,375,617, forward strand.
CAAAATTTAATACTAAATGTCTATGCATATTTAATACTCCTATCCTCAAATAGAATCATTAAACAAGCAAACATATGCAAACAATGCAAACATAACAGCAATCTACCAAAACAGTATAGTCTGTAAAGAATGCAAGAGTATCAATACTTACCTGACTCCAAAAATTATGAACTAAAATTCTCACTGTAATGAATTTATCAGAGCTCAATATGAAAAAATATTCAATGTTATACCATTCTCTGACTTTTCTAGGGAATTTTTGCAACATCGGTATACTTTCTGTTTTCAAACAGCAACATGTATACTAGCAAAATAAGCATGGCAAAGGATATCCTTGACTTTTTTTATTGAAACTAAAGAAGCAAAAGATTATTCTAACTAACAGCAAGCAAATACTAACAAGATAAAATGACGCTGCAAGCAAAACACATATCATGTGGCGAATAAAAATATAGCTCCAAGTAAAGTTACCGATGAACGAAGACAAAAGAGGGGATGCCATCCGGGGCATCCCCAAACTTAGGCTCTTGGTTGTCCTTGAATATTACCCTGGGGTGCCTTGGGTATCCCCAATCTTAGGCTCTTTCCACTCCTTATTCCATAGTCCATCGAATCTTTACCGAAAACTTGAAAACTTCAACCACACAAAACTCGTAAGCTCCGTTAGTATAAGAAAATAAAACCACCACTTAGGTATTGTAATGAACTCTTTCTAAATTCATATTGGTGTAAAACCTACTGTATTCTAACTTCTCTATGGTTCATACCACTTAATACTAGCCATGGATACATCAAAATAAGCAAACAATACAACGAAAACAGAATCTGTCAAAAACAGAACAGTCTGTAGTAATCTGTATCAAACATATACCTCTGGAACCCCAAAAATTATGAAATAAATTGCTGGACCTGAGTAATTTGTCTATTAATCATCTTAAAAAATAATCAACCTAAAAGCACTCTCCAGTAAAAAATGGCAGCTATTCTCGTGAGCGCAAAAGTTTCTGTTTTCTACAGCAAGATCACATAAACTTCACCCCAAGTCTTCCCAAAGGTCCTACTTGGCACTTTATTGAAACAAAAGCTATAAAACATGATTACTACAGTAGCACAATCATTTGTACACACAAAAATAGTAAGGGTAAATATTGGGTTGTCTCCCAACAAGCGCTTTTCTTTAATGCCTTTTTAGCTAGGCATGATGATGGCAATGATGCTCACATAAAAGATAAGAATTGAAACATAACGGGAGCATCATGAAGCATATGACTAGCACATTTAAGCCTAACCCAGTTCCTATGCATAGGGATTTTGTGAGCAAACAACTTATGGGAACAATAATCAACTAGCAAAGGTGGAAGGTAAAACAAGCATAGCTTCAAAACTTTAAGCACATAGAGAGGAAACTTGATATTATTGCAATTCCTACAAGCGTAAGTTCCTCCCTCATAATAATTTTCAGTAGCATCATGAATGAATTCAACTATATAACCAGCACCTAAAGCATTATTTTCATGATCTACAAGCATAGAAAATTTACTACTCTCCACACAAGCAAAATTCTTCTCATTCGGAATAGTGAGAGTATCATAAGAGACTTGAACACTAAAAATTGTTTCCACATTAAAAGAGTAACGTTCAGAAAAAGGGTAATCATAATCATGACAAGTTTTGTAAATATAATCATCACTACTTTTTATACCATAAGTTTCATCACAATAATCATCATAAGTAGCAACTTCGTTCTCATCATAATCGATTGAAACCTCTCCCAAGACAGTGGAATCACTAAATAAAGTTGACACTATTCCAAATCCACTTTCATTTTCATCACAAATAGATTCAACATCCTCCAAAACAGTGGGATCACTACTTCCTAAAGTTGACACTCTTCCGAACCCACTTTCATCAATATAATCATCATAGGTAGTAGGCATGCTATCATCATAACAACTTTGCATATCAAAACTTAGGATGCTAAAAATATCATCTTCATTAAACGTAGCATCTCCAAGCTTGGGACAAACATTAATTTCAGCAAATATATTCTCAAATATTTCATACTCATCAAACATAGCTTCCCCGAGCTTGGGCCCTTACATATCATAAGCATAATCACTCTCATCATTAAAAATATGGATAGCACCAATAGTAAAGCAAATATCATCATCACAATGAGTAGTAGGAGCAACATCATTTGGGAGGGATACCTTTTTACCTTTGCTGCCCCTTCTCTTCCTTTTCTTCTTCTCATTATGTGTGGGTTCAACCTTCTTTATTGATGGGATTGGTTGAGTAGAAAGCTCCTCCTCGTTACCTGAATCATCATAATAAATAATAGGAGGAGGTTGGGAAGTCTCTTCCCTTTCATTAGTATTCTCTTCATCTTCTATTTGCTTTCTTTTCTTTAGGGAATTGGCAATATAAGGATTTTCAATGCAATTCACTGCACAAAACATATAAATCTTTTCTAGATCAATATCAAGGAAATGCCTAAGATTAAATTCTGGAATAGGCTTAGTTAAACGTTTCAACTCTTCACAACCCAAAAGCAATCTAAGTTCATTGTAATGAGAAGGGAAGATCAAATTATCACAATTTTTGGACACGATCCGATCATGAAACAATTTGCATTGGAGGTGTAAATGATCTTGTTTATTACAAAATTCACAACGGGAAAGATATCTTAAATTCTTCGCACTCTTATCTATCCTTTCTTGCAACCTCTTAGTTCCTAAATACTTATGCTTCTTGCAATATACATCTTCTCTATTTGGTGTGTTCATGCAAACATGCACTCCACAAAAGTTGACATGCTCATAAGATATATTTTCATCATGACTAGAGCAATCATCATTAGTACTATGGATATTCAAGGAGTTTATACTAACAACATTGAAATCATGCTCATCATTCAAAGATTTAGTACCAAGCATTTTAAAGCATTCTTCTTCTAGCACTTGAGCACAATTTTCCTTTCCATCAAACTCACGAAAGATATTAAAAAGACGAAGTGTATGAAACAAACTTAACTCCATTTTTTTGTAGTTTTCTTTTATAAACTAAACTAGTGATAAAACAAGAAACTAAAAGACTCGATTGCAAGATCTAAAGATATACCTTCAAGCGCTAACCTCCCCGGCAACGGCGCCAGAAAAGAGCTTGATGTCTACTACACAACCTTCTTCTTGTAGACGTTGTTGGGCTTGCAAATGCACGGGTTTGTAGGACAGTAGCAAATTCCCCTCAAGTGGATGACCTAAGGTTTATCAATCCGTAGGAGGCGTAGGATGAAGATGGTCTCTCTCAAACAACCCTGCAACCAAATAACAAAGAGTCTCTTGTGTCCCCAACACACCCAATACAATGGTAATTTGTATAGGTGCACTAGTTCGGCGAAGAGATGGTGATACAAGTGCAAAATAGATAGTAAATAAAGGTTTTTGTAATCTGAAATAATAAAAATAGCAAGGTAACAAGTGGTAAAAAAGTGAGTGTAAACGGTATTGCAATGATAGGAAACAAGGCCTAGGGTTCATACTTTCACTAGTGCAAGTTCTCTCAACAATAATAACATAGATAGATCATATAACAATCCCTCAACATGCAACAAAGAGTCACTCCAAAGACACTAATAGCGGAGAACAAACGAAGAGATTATGGTAGGGTACGAAACCACCTCAAAGTTATTCTTTCGGATCAATCTATTCAAGAGTTCGTACTAGAATAACACCTTAAGACACAAATCAACCAAAACCCTAATGTCACCTAGATACTCCATTGTCACCTCAAGTATCCGTGGGCATAATTATACGATATGCATCACACAATCTCAGATTCATCTATTCAACCAACACAAAGTACTTCAAAGAGTGCCCCAAAGTTTCTACTGGAGAGTCAAGAACGTGTGCCAACCCCTATGCATAGGTTCATGGGCGGAACCCGCAAGTTGGTCACCAAAACATACATCAAGAGGCACATGATATCCCATTATCACCACAGATAAGCACGGCAAGACATACATCAAGTGTTCTCATAAAAGACTCAATCCGATAAGATAACTTCAAAGGGGAAACTCAATTCATCACAAGAGAGTAGCGGGGGAGAAACATCATAAGATCCAACTACAATAGCAAAGCTCGAGATACATCAAGATCGTGCCATAGAGGGAACACGAGAGAGAACATGAGAGAGAGAGATCAAACACATAGCTACTGGTACATACCCTCAGCCTCGAGGGTGAACTACTCCCTCCTCGTCATGGAGAGCGCCGGGATGATGAAGATGGCCACCGGTGATGGATCCCCCTCTGGCAGGGTGCCGGGAAGGGCTCCCGAGTGGTTTTTGGTGGCTACAGAGGCTTGCGATGGCGGAACTCCCAATCTATCTTGATATTCAATAGTTTTAGGGTACGTAGGCTTATATAGGCAAAAGAAGTCGGTCGAGGGGTGCTCGAGGGGCCCACGAGACAGGGGGCGCGCCCAGTAGGGGGGGGCGCCCTCCAATCTCGTGGCCTCCTCGAGGCTCTTCTGACGTGAACTCCAAGTCTCCTGGGGGATATTCTTCCCAAAAATAACGCTGCCGAAGGTTTCATTCCGTTTGGACTCCGTTTGATATTCCTTTTCTTTGAAATACAGAAGCAGGCAATAAAACAACAATATGGGTTGGGCCTCCGGTCAATAGGTTAGTCCCAAAAGTAATATAAAAGTGTATAATAAAGCCCATAATCATTCAAAACAGATAATATAATAGCATGGAACAATAAAAAATTATAGATACGTTGGAGACGTATCACACGGCTGCACCCACGGCGGAAGGAGTCGGCCCAGCGCAAAGCTGCGCCCACTGCGGCTGGCCCGACGCACGGCTGTGGCCTCGGCCCAGCTGGCCTGCTCCCTCCTTTACTTTCGGCCTAGCAGGCCCGGTGGGGACTAGGGTTTCACCGTGACCGTCGATCTGAATCCGACGGCCGCCTTTGCTCTTCGCCTGATAAAAAACGATCGATGCGGTTGGGGGCGAGGGGAACCCTAGTCATTTCCTCCCCCCGCGCGCCGCTCGCCTCGCTCTCAGCTGCTCGCTCCTCTCTCTCCCGCTCGCTTGGTGACGGCTCCACGAGCCACGCCGGCGCGGCGAGCTAGGGCGGAGCGGCGAGCCCGGGCGGCACCCCGACGAGCCAGCCCTTTCCCCTTCCCCTCCCCTCTTCGTTTCCAAGAGAGACAGAGAGAATCCCCATTTTTCCTCCAGTGAGAGATAGAGGAAGAGGAGCGCGGCAACTCTGCACTGTGGCCATCCTCCTCACCGGTCACGCGTCCTCCCTCTGCGATGAGCGCGCCGCCGTCGAGGGATTTGGCCGCGGTGGTTACCCCCACCTTTTTTTCTCTTCCGGCGAGGCAACGCCCTTTTCCGACGACCGCGTGGCCGTCCGGTGCTCTTTGCCCTTCTCGGGGTGGTTCTTCTTCCCGAATCCTCGGCATGCCGATGTGATTCGGGATCGAGAGGAACGACGCGGCCGGAGTGGCGGCGCACTTTGCCGGCGAGGCCCGAGGCCCTCTGCCGGTGAACTTTCCTTTGCCCTCTGATTAGGGTTCTTTGGGAGGGGATCTCTTTTTCTTTTCTGTTTTTGTTTCTCTATACCGAAATCAACTAGCCCGATCTGGCTGATACCATTGATAGATCCTTCGGATCGAAGTAGGCTAGATCATCCGGTGAACCTACCTTCTCCAGGTGCTGACGAGCTCGATCCAGCATCGGCCATGGAGATGGCAGAGTGTGGGCGAGGTGGTGGCGGCGGAGCTTCCCGTCGGCCTAGCGCAAAACCCTAGATAGGATTGGTGTGTTGGTGGTGTTATGGTGCACGCTCAACCTCATGATGCGTGCCCCGGCACCCCACCTCTTTATATTGCGCTGGTAACAGGGGCCCACCAACCATGGTTTGGTTAGGCGCCCCCGATCAGGGCGCGAGTCAGGGGCCCGTTCGAGCCGTTGGGCTCGATCGGGAGGAGATCAACCTAACAAAAGAGTCTCCTGATTGTTTCAGCAGGCTATATTAATCTTTATATTTTCTGGTCCATTCCAAGGCAATGTAGAGATAAGGATGTTATTTTGGCGGGATTAAGAGATCTGATTGGGCGGGATTATTTTCCTCCATTGTTTTATTCAGTTTTGGTGACTAACAAGTATTACGGGTCTTTTTTTTGGTAAAGCAAGTATTACGGGTCGATGTGTATTAGGAAGGATATTTTTTATTTTTTATTACGGGTCCATTGTTTTATTCAGTTTTGGTGACTAACAAGTATTACGGGTCTTTTTTTTGGTAAAGCAAGTATTACGGGTCGATGTGTATTAGGAAGGATAGTTTTGGTGACTAACGGCCCCACGAGGGGAGGCAGGGATGGGCGACACGTATCAGGGGCGCACAGATGGGCGCACGCCTAGGGCGCGGGTAAGCCCCGTCCGGAGATGGTGGCTCCACGAACATCACAGGAGATCCTCGAGATCAATTTCAAGCGTCAGACCAGGAGGGGATCTCGCATGGCGAACTCCGCCGAACGACATACGCGTAGCCTGGGTAAACCTTTTTTAGCGAACCCTAGATCAATGCCTGGTTGTGCGCTAATCAGGACCCAAGAGGGGGCCCCTTTGATGTCGGGGGCCCGGCGCGGCCGCCCCATTCGCCCCCCCTCAGGGCCGGGCCTGTCGACAATGCCCAGATGCATCTAACCATGTTATAATCAAGGAGAGAGTGGTGCCAATTGTCATCCACACCGCCAATAGCACATCCATGTGTTGTAGACATGTGCCGGTGGTGAAGTACATCTGCGGGCACCTCCTTGGATGACGCATGACGGTGACCGGAATAACCCTGAGGTGTATCGTTGTTTCAGAGGATGTCAGTTCAGTAGTGCGGCAGGCAGCGAATCATCATTATGCGGGGGTGAGGGGGTTGTCAGGAGGAGGATGATATTTTTCTTTTTTTTTTCTCTTTTCTGTTTGCATGAGGCAAGGGACCTGGGTTTTCTTGTGCATATGGGAAGGTGGCGGCAGATGGTTTTTCATAAGGGAGATCAAGGGTTTTATAGTAAAGATACGGTTGGAAACACTTTCTAGTATTAATTATATGTAGCCTTAATTATGTGTCTTACTAATTAATTGCATTAATGTTGGATTTCATAATTGACTTGGTGCGAAAAATCCCTACTTAAATAGACTAAATTAATTACACATGTAATTTATTGTCTGGCTAATTAATTGTATTAATGTCTTGATTTCCAAATTGATTCAGTGCTTGGTTTCCAAATTGTTTTGCATTATTGATTGGGTGAAACTTTTTATAATTAACATGATCATCTCGTTCAAGCCTCAATAATACTTTCTCAAATTAATGTGATACTCACGTCGAAAGAATGATACTCTTTGTAATTAACGTGATCCTTCCATTCAACACTCGATTATACTTTTTATAATTGGCATGAGCATTTTGCTTAAAAAATAATACTCTCCATAATTAAAGTGATCTTACTGTCAAACGCTCGATTTAATACTTTTTATAATTAACATGATCCTTCCGTCGAAATAATCATACTCTTCATAATTAATGTGATTCTTCCGTCCAAAAAATGACACTCTTCATAATTACTATGATCTTCCTGTCCCATGAAACAGACCTATTAACTGTCTGGCTAATTAGTACATACTCCCTCCGTATCAAAATTCTTATGTTAGATTAGTCTAGATACTGATGTCAATCAATACTCCATCCATATTTAGACAAATCTAAAACAAGAATTTTATGATGGATGGAGTATAATTAACTGCTCTAAATAATTAATTGCATGCAACTATGGGCAGGGGAATTAGGCAGCAGATATCCCAGACAATCTTTAGGTACTAATGGTTGCCTGCGAAACCAAACTAAACGAGATACAAATCTACCGTCACGACCGCAGACTCAACAAAGAGAGCGGTCAGCGAGTTGCGAGTACCACTACTCCTACTCCATTCCCACCTTGCTTGCTCTGTCTCTCAGTCTGCGCTTGTGCTGGTCTCTTCTCTCCACGAGTCGAGTTCTTTCTCCACGACCACCACCAGGCACCGACCACCACTGTGCAAGTCTGCAAGATCAATGGAGTGGGAACCGGAGCAACAGGATCTCGGAGGCCTCGGGCTCGCGGGCATCTGTCGCGAGATCTACCGGGCGGTCTTCCGCTCCATCCTCCCGTACGCGGCAGCCGGCGTGGAAGCCGCGCTTCTCTCTGCGCTTTTGCTCGCGCACGTCGCCGCCTTGCGCGGCCTCAGCTCCCTCCTCGAGGCCGACGACGGTTTCCACCTCGTCGGTTTCCTTGCCGGGTTACTCTTCGAGGTCGTCTCGATAATCGTCCTCGACTTCTTCTCGCTCGTCTGCACCGCCGTCTACGTCTTCCTCATCGCCTCCCTCTACTGTACCCAGGGCGACTTCCGCGCTTCTCGGAGACTCCAGCGGCACCTCCCCCGTGTCCCCCTCACGCGGCTCATCCCTACCTTCTTATTCGCACTCGCGCTTGCCTATATCATATTGGTCTTCTCCGTCGTCGCCTTGCTCCTGCTCCATTACGAGGTCGGCCTACCGCTGCAGCTGATGGGCGCAGCCGCTTGCCTCGCCGGAGCGGCCTACGTCGCCCCGGTTTTCCACCTTGCCTGCGTCGCGTCGGTGCTCGAGGACGCCGTCCTCTTGGCCGCTGTGCGCAAGAGCCGCGCGCTCCTCGCCGGCAAGTTCTGGCCCGCGGCGGCCGTCTTCCTCACGCTCGACGGCTGCTTCGTCGCCCTGCAGCTGGCCTTCGCGCGGCTGGTGCTGGGCGACGCGCTGGGCCTCGGCCTCGGGATCCAGGTAGCCGCGGGAGTGGCGACGTTCGTGGCTCTGTGGGTGGTGGTGCTGCTGACGCCGGCGGCGCAGCCGGTGATCTACATGGTGTGCAAGAACCACCACCACGAGGTGGTCGACAAGGTCCACCTCGACTACATCGGAGAGTATGAGCGGCTCGCCGTCGACGGCGACAACGGCGTGGAGCTGCAACCGGTGACGACGGAGCAGATTCCTGAAACTAGTGCCGCGTCTTGCATGTCGACGACTCCACAACGGTAGTAGTACTAACTACTCCAAGAAGCTTTTACCTAGCTAGGTCCAAGAAGATTTGAGACAATTCGTATGATGATTCAGTCATATGATGTGTATTATGTCTGATCCGCTTGTCAGTGTATAAAGACATGCATGCCTGGTAGTTGGGATTATATAATATGTGTGCCGAGTGCAAAATTATACTCATGGATCAAAGTAAGTGCATTTGGATGAACAGTTTGGCATCATGCACCAATTCTAGTGTTTGATTTGTTCCAGTTTTATTTTCCAGAGCAACCCTTACCTTGAGAAAATCAATACATGGATCCACTGTCCATGGTTACTTTAAGATTTGCGCTACTTCTTTTAACATTTTCTAGAATTTATCTTGTTTCAAAGCTTAGCATTGAGTTCTCCCTCTCATTAGAAAGTGCATCTTAATGTTTCATTATGTATCGTCTTCTACCAGCAAACCCGTTCCAAAACAAGTGCATTACCTATTGTTGGTACTCCAAAGAAACATGACGATACACATTGAAACAAGAAAAAAAACTGAAACATTTTAAAACAAGATAAGAATCTACAACAACCAAAATGGCAATACTGATCTCAAAATAACCATGAACGGTGGATCTATGCATGGTAGATAAACCACTTACCTCTTGACTCTGAATGACATAACCAGTTTCAGAGAAGATATTTTCATTTTCTGAAAGAAATTAGTGAGAGAATGTAACATGGGCTTGGCCCGGAAGGAGGACCACGGGCTGCTGGCGCAGCAAAGGCCCCAATCAGTTACTGCAAATGGGCTCAAATCTTCCTAAAAAAAAGATGTAGCAGCCCGCAAAATGCGGGGTTCCACGGAGATAGAGCAACGCAAACAGAGAGCCCAGAAAGCGTACTCTCCGCACAACCTCGGCCAGCTCACGTGGCCCACGAAATACCACCGCACTTAATTCGGGAGTGAGTTATACAATTCTCAAAAAAAAAATCTGAAGTTATTTATAGGAATACAAAACAAAATTATAAGTAGTAAAAAAGATCGCGGGGCCGTGGAGCACGCCACCGGCAACACGTTGCTCTCGTGAGCCGCGCGCCTTCAATTCTCCTCTCCGGCCCCGATGTCTCCGACCCGTCCATTCGTCTCACCCGTCCGCCAATCCAGCCACCGACAAGTGGGCCCCGCACCCCGTCCGGCCCCACGGCCGAGCGACACGTAGCTCGGTACCGCGCACGCTTTGATGAACTCAGCTGCCTCCGGAGAGGAAAGAATATGCCGCGCGCACTCTCCCTCGTGTGATTGGCGGGTGCGTCTCTTCCTTTCTTTCTTGCTTCTCCCTTTCCCCCTCCTCCTCATTGACTCCGCCGCCGTCTCACTCGCAAGTCACAGCATCCCCCGTCTGCTATCTCTTGGGAGAGTTGGGAGCGGAGGAGCGACGCAGGCCGACGCAGCGGCGCAGGCGAGGTAAGGGATTTCACCGATTAAGCGAAGCTTCTGCTTCTATGTGGTTAGTGATACTAGCAGTGCTGGTATAAAATCAATCTCTTGCTTGCCGTCACCACACATCAGTTGGGCTGTTAGAGTGTTAGGTTCATTCCCTTTTGAGTTCTTGGGAGTCCAAGCTTGGTCCATATACTGCTAGTACTTGCTGTTGTTCTTGGATGGATGGATGGATGGGTGTGTTGTGTGATTGGCCTGTATATGTCAGGTTGGTTTGTGCAAATCCTGCTGATATAAACTGCTGTGGTTTCTACTGCGCTAAAGAAACTGTACTGAATCTGCAATAAACCTGATGACGTACATGATACACTAGTTGTCAATTCCTTGTTTTAGGGGAAATTAGGAGCGTTACCAAAGTTGTAAAATTTGCTGTTTATTTGAGAGTTTGGGTTCTATGTCCTGAAATAACGGAACATATCAACATATCACTGTTTGACTTCCAAGTTGGCTTCAACCACACATGAACAAGGATGAATTGGCTAACTGCGGCTGAATTTTTTTTAACCAGACTCTTTTGAGTTTCTGTAAACCATGGGGCAGAGGCTCCTATTACTGGTGACCACTTGTCTGTGGGCTCTTTCATGCGCCGTGCCGCACGATGCTTCCTCGCCTGATGGACTGCTAAGGATCAACCTGAACAAGAAGAGCTTGACCTATGAATCTCTGGCTGCAGCAAAGGCCGCGAGGCAGCAAGGCGCCCTCCGGCTGAAGAGCAGCGATTCAGACAGCGACATCGTGCCTCTTGTCGACTATCTCAACACCCAGTACTATGGGGTCATCGGCCTCGGCACGCCGCCGCAGAATTTCACGGTGATATTCGACACCGGGAGCTCCAACCTGTGGGTTCCCTCGTCGAAATGCTATTTCTCGGTCAGTGCCGCAGATTTACCAAATTCATGTCTGCTTTAACCTGTGGAAGACTTGTACATTATGTTTGTTTTTTCCTTGATATGAATGCAAATGGACTGCAGATAGCATGCTACCTCCACCCCAAATACAAGTCGAGCAAGTCAAGCACTTACAAAGCAGATGGTATGATTTGCCTTTCCGAATTCGGGATCTCATGTTTGCGCTATTCACGAGATTAAATGGCTGTGTGCATCAAGAGATGTAGAGGCCGAGGGTATTCCTCCTCCTCGAAAAAACGAGAGTAAATTGCTGAATATCATATTTGTTTTCTATTCAAATTATTCAGGTGAGATTTGCAAAATCACATATGGTTCTGGTGCAATCTCTGGATTTTTCAGCAATGATAATGTGTTGGTTGGGGACCTTGTTGTGAAAAATCAGGTAACTTAGAAGTTGAGTATAATAATTCCTCATGTTAACCTTCACCTATTACAACTCTAATACTGTAATTTATTTTCTCATCTCAGAAATTCATTGAGACAACACGTGAAACAAGTGTTAGTTTTATCGTCGGGAAATTTGATGGCATCCTTGGCCTTGGCTACCCTGACATCTCCGTTGGGAAAGCCCCTCCAGTATGGTACGTCATCAAGTTACCTAGACCACTTGTGTACAATCACATCAGCCACATTTGCCAGTTTATCAAGTGAACAAGTCCATTCTCTTTTGTGTGACAACAGGCTGAGCATGCAAGAGCAGAAGTTGCTCGCTGACGACGTATTCTCATTTTGGCTTAACCGGGATTCTGATTCACTTTCTGGTGGTGAGCTTGTCTTCGGTGGCATGGACCCGGATCACTATAAGGGAAACCACACGTATGTCCCTGTGAGCCGCAAAGGTTACTGGCAGTTTAACATGGGTGATCTCTTGATTGATGGCCACTCTACTGGCTTCTGTACCAAAGGCTGTGCTGCTATTGTGGATTCTGGGACTTCCCTGCTGGCTGGCCCAACAGTATGCATCGATATCTTCAAATTAATTATCCAAATATTTTCCGTATTTATTCTGTATTTTATGAGCATGGCCACTGGACCAGAGATTTTGTTGCTAAGCGGGAGTTACTGATCACTAGATTAATTACTTTTGAACGAAGCTGAATGCTAGATAGTGTCTGGTATCTGTCAAATATGGTGAAGGCCTAGAAGTACTGAACTAGATTATGGCTTATGCCAATATGGCATGACTAAATGGTGACCTATGTTGTGATGTTTGCAGGCTATAGTTGCTCAGGTGAACCATGCAATTGGAGCTGAGGGAATTATCAGCACGGAATGTAAAGAGGTGGTGAGCCAGTACGGAGAGATGATCCTTGAATTGTTAATAGCACAGGTTTGAAATTTTCTCTATATTCTGTCTCTTGTTCAAATTTTCCATCCATGGAAGAGTTTCTCATGAGACGGTTCTTCTATGAATTAACCCTGAACTGTAACTGATATGGAAATGCTCTATGTTCGTGCAGACACAGCCACAGAAAGTATGCAGTCAGATTGGTCTGTGTTTGTTTGATGGTACTCACTCTGTCAGGTTAGTTCCTTATGACAGAACATTGTAATGTCCATCCATGAATAAACCTGCCCTCTCAGTACTACTATTAAACTACTTCTCACGATGGGATAAATTTCTGCAGCAACGGGATTGAATCCGTTGTCGGTAAAGAAAATGTTGGCTCGGATGTTATGTGCACAGCCTGTGAAATGGCTGTTGTGTGGATAGAGAACCAACTCCGTGAAAACAAAACAAAGGAGCTAATATTGCAATACGCTAACCAGGTTACTTCCTTTGTGATCTGCTTTGCATTTTTCCATTCTCTGATGCTATGTAATTCGTGAAAAAAAGGGTAGCTGGTGACAAGATTTTTGCCTTTTATTACAGCTGTGCGAGCGTCTACCAAGCCCCAATGGAGAGTCAACAGTCAGCTGCCATGAGATGTCAAAGATGCCGAATCTTGCTTTCACCATCGCAAACAAGACTTTCGTGCTAACACCAGAGCAGGTGCATTTTTACAGCGCATTTCCTAACTTCAATACCATTAGTATTACTTTTACCATATGATGTCCTTTGTAAACAACCAATCGACTTCACCATCTAAATTATTTTCTTAGCATACTGTGAACAAGTTATCAGTGAAACATTTGTGCAGTTCATACCGTACTTTTGAAGTATAGACATTTTCTAGGAATCTTATACATTCAGAGTGAGATAGATATATGTACAGACAAATAGGTTGAATCAAAACTTAAAAACCTATTGATCAAGTTCATAAAAGAGAATCTCTTAGATCGAGATTTAGGATGAGGCAATTAGTGCATGGCATGTGATTGAGTTTTGTTGGAAAGCAAATTACATTGACTTCATTGTTTGTTCTTCTCTATTCTACTCTGCCTTCATATCTTGATGTTTCCTTCTAATACACAACAACATGCATTTAGGTGCATGTTTGAGAAAAAACTTCTGAAGTTTAGTACTCCCTCTAAAGAAATATAAGAGCGTTTAGATCACTAAAGTAGTGATCTAAACGCTCTGATATTTACTTATTACAGAGGGAGTACCTATCTATATTCATCGCTGCACATCTCCATGCATCCTTACACCATGTGAAACTTGTGTTGCAGTACGTTGTGAAACTTGAGCAATCAGGGCAAACCGTCTGCATCAGTGGGTTCATGGCATTCGACATACCGCCCCCACGTGGTCCTCTCTGGTATGCAGCATAGCACCTTACACCACCTACATTTCGCCTCCTTTTTCCCCCCCTCTTTCAGTGCAAAACTTGCCATGAACCCTTGCAGGATTCTCGGGGATGTCTTCATGGGCGCTTACCACACCGTGTTCGACTTCGGCAAGGACAGAATCGGGTTCGCAGAATCGGCTTGAGGAGTCGAGAGCACTATGACGTTTCCGAAGATCTCCACGTACGTATCCTAGAATTTGGGTATCTTCGACATGGGAGCCCTGCTGTAAACGAATTGATAGGTAAAAAGCTGAAACAAAAGAGAGAGCCTTTTATTTCTTTCTTAAACAAAGAATAAATGGATGATTCAACTCTGAAGACAAAAAAGGCACGTTTGTATCCAGTATAGCTGTTGCTGTCTAATGAAGAATGGAGTGCTTGCACGGTGAAAACTTAGAGTAAACAGGCAACACATGGTTTGTAAAAAGGTTTATTGTATTTGTAAAACATACGACGATGTAACAATCAATTGAATATAGTATGCTTCTTTCTGGAGTGTTTCTTCTGTATTTCGCTACAAATCGAACGTCAGATTTTTTTATCATGGCAAATCGAACGTTTTTCATGATCTTCCTTTGGTCTTTCTTTTTTTGGCGATTCTTCAGGTATTTTGTGTTAAAGCGTGTGTTTCTCTGTACATCTGGTTGTTAGTTGTGTAGATATGTTCAGGTTAGTTGTGTAGATATGTTCAGATCAAGCAGTGTTGTTGTAGATGCTCTTGCTGGGTTTCTCCCTAGGCCGCTGCCTTCCAATGTCGTGCGGCCAGACAGCACCCCGCTGCTGGCTCTTCATCTCTTCGCCGGCGGTGCAACTCCCGCCGCCGTCGGGACACCCGCGCTGCCGCCTCCCCGTTAGGGCCACACGCGCTTCGACCTCCTCCCGCCTCCCAGCCGGTGGCGGCAGCGCGCGCCAGCAGACCCGGCCGCGCCTCGTAGCAGCACACACGATACCTCCGCCGCCGCCCCCTACCGCCAGGACCGTCCGGAGGGACGCCGCGACGGGGCTCGCTTTCCTCCTCTTCGTGCTCGGCCTGGTATGCCTCTGTTATTTGGGGAATTTGTCCCTTGTGTCTTAGCAAGTTACCAGCAGATCTGTCAAGTTTCAGCACACTTTAACATTTCACTCGCATTGAGCTATCGGCTCTTGATTGCTCGATAGACCCATGCAGTGGTTAATTCCTGACGATGGTGTAGAAGATAAATGCGTGCAAATTCTGCAGTTTTTCACATTGGTTGGATTGTTCGGTTGCAACAAAATTGAAGGGGATTGAAGTGGATTGGGGTGGATTAAATCCCATAAAAGTCAAATCTCACTCACCCCCACCCACCCGCACAGAAGAGGTTTAACTGAATAAGGCCTAACTGGATTGACCTCATACCTAGTTGAGCACAAGTTTCCATGTTGCAAGGAGCCAAAGAATGTATCAACTTCCTGGACGAATGGACTTTGTCTGAAATATTAAGGGGCTTGGTACTTTGGGATCTTGATGGATATGATAGCACAAGGTTTGAAGTCACAGATTAGCCGAGAGCCTGTTAGATAGTACTCCTTCCCTACGATGCTTAAGCATTTTTAGTTAGTACTTAGTACAACTGTACAAGTGTAGAACTTGCAGCCCTTTGTGAGTTGTTGACGACTCTAAACTGGTATCAAAATAGATGACTCAACACAATAGATGACTCAACTTTGTACTAACTTTAGTACAAAATTGAGTCATCTATTTTGGAACGGAGGGAGTATCTTACAATAAGCTTGCAAAAGTTTAAAAGTTCCTTATCAGTGCGGCTATGTTGGAACTGGAAACTGCATGGTATCTATTGGTTGTTCAGATAAGTTTCTACTGAAGTTGAAAATTAACACCCTCCCCCCTGCAGGTTGCTGTGCATTTCGCCTCGTTGTTCCTTATTTGGTTCCACTCTGTCATTTATTGTTCTTTTGATCTTTGCCACTTTCAAATTCCACCGTCCAATCCTTTCCCTCACTCCATAAGGAATTAAGGTTGTACAGATGCTCACTCAAAGATAATCGTTGAAAGAAAATAATGTCGCCACCCTGCATTTGTCCTTATGTGCTGAAATGGCTCGGTGAAATATGAAGCTAGTTTCAGCTCGTCCTGTACGGATGCTAGCCTGTAGTAGAATTGGCCATTCAGTTCAAATGGTTGCTAAATATTTGGTCATACTGAGTTATAGTTGTGGCAGTTTTCTCATGCGTCGCTCGCTTGTATGCTGTAGTAGAGTGCTGTAATCCTAGGCCATTCTGCATCTATTGTTTGTCATGGTCAAAGTTCATTCTAATCCTTGCACACACTGCTAATCGATAGAGTTCAACTTTCCTCCTAATGTCAGGTGATCAGCTCAGCTCTATCACTAGTTATCGTCTCATTTCCAGCATGGAGAGTGAGTAAATCGTCTCAATAAATGCTATATATTCCTCATGAACTCAAAAATACTCTTTCACCAATACATCTTGTTCTTGTTCATTGTGAATAGGCTCTGCAGCAGATGGAAATCGCAGCTCGTAAATTGTCAAAATTAGCAGCACAAGAGGTACCCGGAACTATATCGTCACTAAAGCTGTCATTCATGGAGATCAACGATCTAACCAGCCAACTAAAGAAAATTAGGTAACTTTCATTAGTTTTCCAAATATCATTGAGAAGAACTACTCCCTCTGATCCATATTAACTGTCGCTGCTTTATGTACTAAAGCGGTGACAATTAATATGGATATGAGGGAGTAGGTTATAATTCTATTTCCTTTTGATACATGCAGGCACATTTTCACAACAAATAGATCTGGGAAGGATAGATGACTAATGTGGCAGCATGATCACGGACTGAATTCTTTAATCTGTAGTGATGTCTTAGTTCTTACTACTTTGTTAGATTATTACTTGTACTTCACCATGCCCGGCAAGTGTTCAGTGAAATGACCGTGCTAAATTTTTTTGTCCCTTCTTCTTTGAAGCAATGGATTCAGATATGGCACTATGTTGAGTCCTCCAACGATTCGTCCGACAAGGATGACTACACAAATGAAACAGTGATGATGCAGGAAATCCGTACAGACGCGGAGTGTGCGGAGGAGCACGTTCTTGATATCAAAGGATCGGTCAAGGGTCATCAAGTGCTCAACCGCAACAGTGCACACAACCATTTGAAGTTAATGGACGATTATGTTGCCCCGGATGCCCTATCATCTGACAATTTTCACTGGCGCTTTCGGATGCGAAAAAAGAATCTCTTTGATAGTCTCTACCATGGCGTCCGGTCCTTTGATGACTACTTCATCTTGAAGAAGGATGTCGTAGGAAAGATTGGATTCTCTTATCACCAAAAGTGCATGGCTGGATGCGAATACTTGCATATGGCATGGCCGCAGATTCGGGGGACAAATACCTCGGAATGTCCGAGAGCACATGCGAATACACCATGGTCAGATTTGCTACTGCAGTGGTCGAGGTGTTTGGACCTTGGTACTTGAGAGAGCCAACTGTTGTAGACACTGAGAGGCTCCTAGCAATGCCCGAAGCAAGAGGGTGGCCAGGTTTGCTCAGATCTCTTGATTGTATGCACCGGAGATGGAAGAACTGCACAAAAGCTCTATAATGGCAATATCAGGGCCATGTTAAGAAGTCCACCATCCTTCTTGAAGCAACATTCTTGAATCAGTTTGTGAGATCCCAAAATTTAGAATTTTGAATCATTAATCATTTAAATAGGATTAATTTAAAATTTGCTTGTGTTGCTTGCTTTTAGTTAAAATTGACTAGGATTTACCCAAGTTAAATGAATATTTACATTGGGAGGGAGTAAAAGGACTTCCCTAAATATTCATTTTTCATATTTAATTGGATCTTATTTGGATTTCAGTATTTAAAACAAATCCAACTCAAAACTAAAATAAAATGAGAGAAGGCAATATGACCCCTTCAATATAAAAAAATTGGAAATGTTTTAAATATTATTTGATCTTTTGTTTGGCAGTTTAAAAAGCTTTTGGGAATTATTTATATCCCTAGTATTATATTTAGGGAATATTTATAAAGCTCAAAATAGAAAATATAAAAATATTATATGTACTTGTATTTCTTTTTTGGGCCAAAAAAATGTTCACTATTTTCTATATTATTGTATACACTTTTGTGAGTGCAACGATCTTCATCAAACGTACCAAGCAAGTCACACCTTGTTCATACTCCATTCTGTTATTTTTCTATGCATTTAGTTCTATATCACATTACTATATTATGCACGTGTAGGAAAATTATGGTAGTATGTTATTGCTATAGGCAAATTTTCTGAAGAGCATATTTGATTGCACACAGCCAGATTAGATCAATGGTCAGCATCAGTAATAGTATGGCAGCAGAATTTTAACTTGCCTAAAATAAAATCTACTGTTTGGTGAGAAAATGTAGCAAACGAAACCTCAAGCAGATTAAACATTTACTACAGTGCATGGACTCGTAACTACAGAATTACCAGGCCATCAGTAACAGCTCGGCAGAACATGAGAAAATGTCAAGACAAGGATCACCATTTTCAGAAAATATAAACAGTGAGCATACTACAGAAGTTAGAAGCAATGTAAACAGTGAGCATACAGCTAGCTCTACTTGTCACCAACTAGGATAATTACTGATGCTTCACATTCACTTCCATGTCAATCACTTAAGTGGAGATAAAACTGAAACTTCCTTGCTATAACAACCACAGCATATTAACAAAAATGAGCGATGCAGCACTATACCTACTAGGAAAATCGATCAACACGCACACATTTATCAGAATTCGACACAATATATATGTATCCCACATGACTGAGTTACATGTGTGGATGTGCTTCCATACAGCCAGCAATCAAGACATCCTCATGTCCATTAAGCAAGACAGGACTTGCACGAACGGTTGAATATGAAAGATATCCTCGAGAAAATATCTCCCGCGGCCTGCAGTGAGAGAATAGAACAAATTATCCAACTGCACAGCATATTCCTATTCTTGTCTAGCTATTAAAACGTAAAACAGAAAACAATTATCAGGTATTCATAGTCTAAAACCTGCTGCTTATACTATTTACCTGTATCAACATGTACTGATAAAATGCCATGGATATTTGCACAGCTATCAAGCAAAACATCATCATATATAACTTCCATATTTGCACAGCTATCAACTAAAGCAGCATTATATATCAACCCAGCATTTTTTTAAGAATCTTCGACTAACAGAAATAATTCTTTAGGATAATGCTAACCAGATCTCTGTAGCCAAATAATAAGAGCCTGAGTCATGTCCAAATTATCACAATCAGAGAACCAACATTATCCTTTTTGCTTACTAGTATCATCATATATGCAAAACACATGGGTAAGCAACCTGGAAATATTCACGCATTTCATCATGATGGCAAAGAAGTAGTGGTCTTTACCTTGATCAAAACAGGAGAGAAGTTACTTCATTGGCTAATCCTATTCCATTCTAGCCTGTGCATGCAGAGTCAAATTCCAACTAATAGTATCATCATTTTAAGATCTGTAACCTCCTCTTACTGCACATACAACAAAGGTCACTGATTAGCCCGCTGAGCTGCTCTGTCCCCTCTACCGGGATGGGATGGTTTATGCGCTTGTCCCGATGAAGCTTAGGATCCGATAGAAACACGGGGTCAACTATTACAACACAAGGGGTATGCATTGCTCGCAGTTACACTAGCATTGCTCACATAAGAATATGAACAAGAGAAAGTATTTGACAAGCATTGCTCACAACAGAATGTAAATTTTATAAGATCTAAACGGATAACCTTAGCATTGCACATTTAAGTTGGCACTGCTTATTTCGAAAGAAAGCTGAAGAAATATGGGTAAACATCCACTAAATCAATTAGGGAACATGTGACTCATGGTATTTAACACAAACAGGTTCAGCAAATATTATTGGTTGACCAAAGTCCATCAGGAAACATGTGCAACAAAGAAAAACAGAAAAGCAAGTCATTTTGCAGAGAAGTAGAAGTCAACCAAAGAAATTTCTAATCTTCTGTAAAGCACTTACGCAATCAAATACAGAATAATGGAATCTCAGTTTACCTACTTTCTTTTTGAAAGATCCAGACCTTCTGGCTTTTCATTGGCTTAGCAGGGGAGAATTACAAAAGTTTTGTGATCAACTGATCAGACACAAGAAAATAAAGAAAGTGGGTTACAGAGGCGTAGTAGGAGGTAGCAGGACTACACTCTCCACAACAAAGGATTAGCCTATTCCTCGCGTTGTATCCCCGAAAGGGGGCGCTATGGCATGTGCTCCGGCGAGTCTCCATTGTTCGATGTCTCTCCGGCAGGCCTCCATTATACTGCGTGCACTCGGTGTCTTTTTTCTGAATGTGCATCTGTTTCTCTCAAGCCTGATTTGCCAGGTGACCAATGCCACCATCGTCTTGACTCCTCTTCTTTCCCGTGGCGCCGCGGAGTTTAGGATTGCGGTGATAGCCTCCGTTGTGGTGTTGCATGCTCTCCAGGATGCTGGGGAGAGTGCCGCGCAGCCCACCCATGTGGCTGCCATTACCCAAACCTCCTCTGAAACGATGCACTCCCAAATGAGGTGGAAGGAGGACTCGAGGTTACGGCATCATAGCTGACAGAAGTAGGGGTTCTCCCAGCCCCTACGCTGCAGGCGATCGTTGCACCAGAGCCGGTTTTGGTGCAGCAGCCAGAGGAAGAACTTGATCTTTTCGGGCGCCCAAATCTTCCATACCAGGCTTTTCATGGCCGAGGTTGGCTGCGGGGGGAGTTGGGAGAGATACGCTGACCTCGCCGTGTAATCTCCATCGGCTTTCCAGGTGATCTTGTCTTCGGTCCCTCCTTGCAGCACCAAGTTTGCCTCTCTGATGCGTCGCTGCAGCAGCACAGCCTGGTGGATGATTTCCAGGCTGTTGTCACGCCTAAGGTCCATGATCCATTTGTCATCGCGAGTCGCCTCCGCGACGGTGCGGTTCTTCCTGATTGAGCGCCTGAATAGGTTGGGGTAGACCTGCCGTAATGGCTGTTCACCGAGCCAGGAGTAGTGCCAGAAGAGTGCTATGTTGTCGTCGCCCACTGTCACCCTCGTTTCCGAGGCGAAGAGTGCTCTATCCTTGTCATCGCAAGGCAGCTCCAGTTGCGCCCATGGCCTGGCCGGGTCCATCCACGCGAGCCAAAGCCAGCGGAGGCGAAGGACGCGCGCGAACCACTCCATGTTGTGGATGCCGATGCCGCCGTGCTCGAGCGGAGATGTGACAAGCTGCCAGTTTACTTTGCATTTCCCTCCGGTGACCTCTTCGTCCTGTGCCCACAGGAACCGACGCCGCGCTTTGTCTACATCCTTGTAGAATTTCTTTGGGATTCGTAGCACCGCCATGGCGAAGGCTGGCAGCGCTGATAGGACGGACCTGACGAGTACGCGGCGCCCGGCGATCGGCAGGAGCCGGCCTTTCCAAGCCGCCAATCTTGCGCGGATGCGGTCGAGTAGGTACTGGATGTGTACTAGCCGTAGCCTGCCAATGCATAGCGGGAGGCCTAGGTATCTGATCGGGAAGCCCACTCTGGCGCCGCCAAAGTTTCGGAGCACGTCTATGAGGTCTACGTTGTCGTAGTTTATTGCTGCCGCCGACGACTTTTGAGGGTTGCCGCGCAGCCCCGTAGCGTCCCTGAACCCCTCCAGTAGATGCATGATGGCGTCGATCTCCTGACGCACCGGATTTGCGAAGAAGACCGCGTTGTCCGCGTACAGCGTGACGCGCATGCGCGCGGCGCCGGTCGGCAGTGGCGCGATGGTGCCGGCCTGCTGCGCCGCCTCTAGCAGTCGGTGTAGGGGGTCAATCGCCAGGATGAAGAGGATCGGCGAGAGCGGGTCGCCTTGCCGCAGCCCTCGGTGATGAAGAATCGCAGGGCCCGGGTCTTCGTTTAGCAGGTAGGCGGAAGACGCGGTGGAGAGGAGTAGTGCGATCCAGTCTCTCCAGCGCGCCAGGAAGTTCATGCGTTGCAGCAGCTCGAGGATGTACTCCCATGACACCGTGTCGAAAGCCTTGGCGATGTCGATCTTTAGCAGGAGCATCGGTGATCTTTTCTTCTTGAACTGCCGTAGTGCGCTTTGGACGTAAAGGAAACTGTCGTGGATGCCCTTCTTCTTTTGGAAAGCGCTCTGGGCCGGCAAGATGAGCTGATCAAGCACACCCCCGAGTCTGATTGAAAGCACCTTTGCGATCAGTTTAGCCACCGAGTGGATGAGACTAATTGGGCGGAAATCAGACAGTTTTGTTGCGCCGTCTTTCTTTGGTAGGAGGATGATCATGGCGCGATTCAGAGCAGCAAAATCTCCTCCCGCGAGATGATAGAAAGCATGGAAGACTGCCATGACGTCCGTTTTGATCGTTTGCCAGCATGCTCGGAAGAAGGACCCGCTGAAGCCATCCGGCCCCGGTGCCTTCTCGGCCGGGGACGCGCAGATTGCAGCCCAGACTTCGTCTTCAGTGAATGGGTTGTCGAGGCCTGCACCAGCCTGCAGACGGGGCAGCTGTATCCTGTCCCAGTCGATCATCTTTGTTCTTCTCTCCTTGCTGCCCAGGAGCTTGGTGAAATGGTCATGGATCATTTGGGCCTTCTCATTGTGATCCATGGCTTGCTTGCTCTCTGATTCCAAACAGTGGATGTAGTTCTTTCTTCTACGGGAGTTTATCTTGGTCTGAAAAAATGTTGTCTTTGCATCGCCCGCTTTGAGCCAGGTGGTCCGTGCTGCCTGTCTCTTCCTCACTCGCTCGAGAGCTGCAAGCCCCACAATCTTCAGCTTCAGGGTCTTCCTCAGCCAGAATTCCCTTGGCGTGAGCTGGCGTCTCTCCTGCGCCACATCGAGTCTCAGCACCACTTCAGACGCAAGGTGAAATTACATTTTGGTGTTGCTGAAAATGCTCTTTGCCCGGATTTTCAGATCTGCCGCTGTACGTTTTAGCTTGATCTTCATCCTGGTGAAGGGACAACAATGGTTAACTGGTCTTTGCCATGCCCTCTAGACCGTTTGCTGAAAGTGCGGGAACTTGGGCCAAAAGGGTTCAAATTTGAAAACTGCTTTTCTTGGTGGCGTCGCCGTGTCCGTGAGCAACAGGGGGCAGTGATCGGAGCAGGAAGTGGATGCAGCCATGAGTGTGTAGGTGGGGAAGATGGCCTCCCACTCTTGGTTGTAGAAGACTTTGTCAATGGCGACAAAGGTGGGGTTTTCCCTCTCATTGCTCCAAGTGAAGCGCCTGTTCTTGCACTTTATCTCGCGCACGCAAGCTTGGTCAATTGCATCTCTGAATTTGCTCATGATCCTTCTGTTGATGTTATGGTTGCTCTTATCCCTTGCCTCCTAGATGATGTTGAAGTCACCGTTGATCAGCCACGGTTCGCCTAGGGGTGGCCTGCTTCCGCTCAGCTCTGCGAGGAAATCATCTTTCCTGTTGTCGTCAGTTGGACCGTAGATAGTGGTGATCCAGAAGGCGATGCCACCGTGGGGGAGAAACGCTCTTGCAGTGATGGAGAATTGCCCTACAAATTGCGTGGCTATGGTGACCTTTGTGGAGTCCCAGAAAATGGCGGCGCCGCCGCGAGTGCCCAGCGCTGGCAGCACAGCGCAGTTGTCAAGCCTGCGGCCTCCAACCTCCCTGACTAGCTCTGGCGTCCAGGCGTCGATCTTTGTCTCTTGCAAGCACAACAGGGCGAGGCTGTGTGCGTCTGCAACCTCGCAAATGGTGGCCCTCCTCGCCGGCGAGTTCAATCCACGGATGTTCCAATTCATGATTGGGATGGTTGTGCTATTCATAATGCAAATAGAGGTGCTCCGGCGACGAATTTTTTTACTATTTCAGAGAAGAAACAGGCACAAGTGCACCCCATAGAACTACACCTCCGGACGATCGGGGAGAGCCAGTGTCCACCAATAGGCCCCAAATTACACTGGCATCTAGCTAATCCTCGAGACCCTACACTAATCATGAAGAAAAAACCTAGCTCAGGCTACCTGAAGGGCAGCTGCCGCCGGAGGCTAACTAAACTGACGACTAACATGGATCACTCCTGCGCTGCACCGTCCGGGCCGGCCAGGCTGGCCATGGTGCGCAACGCCTGGATGTCGAGGCGCGTGAGCCTGGCAATGCAGTCGATGTCTTCCTCCGACAGCGGCTCGTCGAAGCGTTGCAGCAGCGCCTCCGCCGCCTTCACCATCATCCGCTCCCTCGAACCGAGCACGCCGAGCTCCTTGACCAGGCGCAGGGTAGCCCGCTGCGCAACCGGGGTGGGGGAGGGGTTGGCCGCCTGGCGGGCGCTGTGCCTGACGGGGGTTTAAGGAGTGCGCGTCTTGGGTGGCGCCGATGGCCTGCAGGCCGGTGGTGCAGCAGCGATGAGTGGCTCCGGGGCGTTGCGGAAGAGGAGCCGGGCGGAAACTTGGATGATTTTTCGAATCCAGAATTAATGGCTTCTAATGCATCTGAAAAGGTAGAATACAGCTGAATCAGTTCACTCTTGCCCATGTCATTAACACGTATTAAGGAACACTGCAAAATCTAGACGAGAATGGAGAAACTAATTACAAACAGGAAAAAAAAAGTATTCCATGGATAGGCAAAATCTCTGTATGTATGACAAGCAGAAGTAACGGCTATACGTTGCCGGTTGAATCCACCCACAGCATAAATAAAGATATACCAAGTAGTTTCATTCTCTGACACAAGATGTGCAGAATAGTTTGTCATGAGGTTTCTAACTATGATTGATAACCATAAACAGAGGATGAGCACACATGAATTTTTCTTGAGTTGTGTAGAAAGCATGCCTTTAAAGATAATAAGGAAGAGAGTATCATTACATAATTGATTTATATTTTCGTTTTTCCTCTCCAACTAGCCAGGTTGGGCATAAACCGTGGAATTAATAATAACGAAATAAATGAGAAGATGTATTTCATATAGTTATGGAACCAAAACCTAATGAAATGACCAATTCAGAGTCTGGGTGCAGCGGCGACCTGTCTGGGTGTCGCGTGACGCAATGGTGCGAGGCCGCGGCAGAAAGCGGTGGTGCGAGGCGGCAGCAGCGGGACGCGGTGGTGTAAGGCTGCGTCAGCTAAACGCCGTGCTGCTGCCTAGGCCGCGGCGGCAGGGTTGTTGGCGACGGCTATGCTATTGGCGGTGCCTAGGGCTTCCTCGTTGCTCCGCCGTTGCCGCTCCGAGGGGATGACGGGAGCAGGGAGGCTAACTGACCTACGTGGGGAAAAGGGAGGACGCAGCGACGACGTGCACGCAGAGGTGCTACACCCGCCATGAGTAGCAGGAGCTCGGGGACGATGCGAGTCTCCGCCCACAGAGCAGACGAGGGAGAGAGACTTTGCGGCGACGACAGAGTGAAAGGGGAACGGGCCTCTCGGGCCGGTGCGGGGCGAGAAATCCACCGGGCAAATAGGTGCGCATATTAGTACCATACCGAAAGTTTAATCAGGAAGTGGCCGGTTTATTAGGCCGAATTCTACTAGTTGTATTGCCAACACAGGGATATGCACGGCTGTCATCTGTGAAAAGATGCCAAAGAGCACAAATAAAAAAGGCCACCGAACCCAACCCGTGACCCAGCATCAAAAAGTGCACCGGGCTTTTTGCTTAAATTCTTTTTTTAAAGCTTTTTTTACATTAACAAAACGCATCAGCGGCGAGGCGTGTCCAGCACCTCTTGCCAGTTGTCGATCATCACTTGAACAACTCTAGCACCACCAACATCGTCGGGATGTACCTATAACAGCAAAAGTCGGAAAGCCAACCATGCCAACTAGCGTGTCTGGCTGTGGCGACCATGGAAAGGAGTGCTCGAAGCCAGCCATGGCGTCCGCTCGCAGCTGCCGCGAGGTTTGCTTGTAGCGGCCAGGGCGTGTCACGCGGCTAGCTTTTTGGTGACCTTCCTCTTCGTATTTTGCTATGGGGAAGAAGAAATGGGGTGAGTGGGGAATCAAACATTCTATGAAAGAGCGGGAATTCAAACCGAGTAAGGTTGCTAGATCGTAAAATAGGGTAGCTCATTGTCTTGTGAATTATGCATGGACAGCTCGAAGCACTGCTTGTTGGCTGCATAGAGCTCCATTTTTTGTTCAAGATCTTGTATAGCTGATTGTAAACCTACTGAACTGAAATAAAAAACCTGATTCCACGCAAAAAAGGGGGGATGAGCAGCGGAGGAGATGGAGATGTGCTGCTACAACAACGAGAGAGATATTTCAGAGGGTGGGAAAGAGATAAGAATAAGAAGGGCGGTGCTGCCCCCCACAAGAACGTGGGTGGAAGGTGCAATGGCAGGACGCTTACAGCCGTCTCCCGTGCGTGCGATCTAGCTAGATCGGACACGTCGTGTACGCCCGGCTCAAAGTTGCGCCGGCCAGCCGTATTCAAACATCCCATTTTCTATTATACCAGCAAACCGTCTGACTATCTCCTTATATTGCTTCCCAGGGCACTGCCATACAATGTACACAAATCAAATTCCACGTGAAGTGCTTATGATAGAGGACAAAACCATACAAACACTTACATGCAAGCCGGTGAATCTTATCCAGAGTCCCGCTCTGCGGGGTCTCCGCATGATCACTAAATCAGTAAGTAGCTACAAGTGGCTCCTTGAGCTGTTTGGCTAGAGGAAGAAGAAGGGCAAGGCTACCTCTCATGTTCTCTATATGTGGTGTGTGTGATTCTAAGAGATCAACCCTTTGCATGGGTGGCCTGGGGGGTTTATGTAGGCCTACCCCCAAGGGTACAATGGTAATCCGGCTGAGTGTGGACCTAGACCGTCAGTGTCTATGGGCGTCGGCTTCTTCGCCGGGCGCTGGGGCCCGCCGACTGGTGGGTCCCGCCGGCTGTCGGCCTCTTGGCGGACAGGTTGGGCCCATCGCCTGTGGGCCCTGTCGGCTGCTTGTTACTGTAGCCTTGCCCCTAATGACGATGGCTTTGTTGGGGCGGGCGTGGCTAAAGTGCCGCCTCTTGGCGGGCGTTTACTGTAGCCCCACCCCGTCTTATCTGGTTAATGGTGCACAAACTTCCAGTGTGAGGGTAGGCCGACTGTTGGGAGCCGGCCTATCCCCATGCCGACTGGTTCGGTCATGCCGCCTTCTGGTAGCTCACTCGTAGGTAGGGCCCGCCGCCTACAAGCCGTACCGACGGCTCGTCGTGGGGGGCATGGTTGTCCTGCCATGGGTGATGTCATGGTCAATCTGACAACAATGTTGCGCCGGGCGGGGGATGGCCGCCCGGCACGGTGCACTGTGGCCATGCTTGCTCCGGGATTCAGGGGCGACATGCTTCACTGTAGCCACGCCCCGTCTTATCGCCGTTATGTGGGTGCAAACTTTAAGGGTGCATGACGGGCCGCCTGCTAGGAGTCGGGCACTCTGGTGGTTGCTTGCTAGGAGTCGGCCCACTTCGGGGCGGCTTGCTGAACCTTGCCGCCTTCGTGCAGCCGGCCGCTTGGACCAGTCGGCCACAAGAAGGCGGCCCTTCGTCTTGGATGCTTGAGGGGCGCAGTGGGCCCGATGTCTTGAAAGCCAGGGGGAGCTGATAAGGCTACTCGTGGTCATTTACTCCGACAAAGCTGATCTCTAACCTGCATTATGATCTTGGGGATAAAGCTCTCATCGTCATGCCCACATCTGGTTCAGAGATATAGGTGTTGGCCGTTTTGTCGTCGTCCTTGGCGAAACAATAGGCAGGCACCTGCCGTTCTGGGTCCACCGGCACCGCTTCTGGCATTAAGCTAATCACATGTGCAATCCACCCTACGGGGTCACATAAATTTCAGCGAGGTCCTACAAATTTAGGTTTATTTTTGAGATATCAGTGAAAAATTCATGTACGTTTTTGTGAACCCTGTTACTCCCCGCGTTACATTATCATTAATGAAACTGGATACCACATCCAAGTTTACAGTAGTTCATGCTCCCAAAACCAAAGTCCAAAGACGAAAAACCAAGTCCTGCAAGTACGTTGTTTACTATCAGTATGACGCACACCTCTCTCTGTCAGAGCCTTGTATACAAATTTATCTGTCATATCATATCTTTAGCGACCATTCATGAATCTGCAACTTTGGTCCTATCAACAGATAGAGGCAAAGCCAAATGTCTTACTGGTCCGAGTTCAAGTTTATGACCAAATTAAACATGTCTTCAAGTAATGTTACCTCCTGCTTGCTCAAGATCTATTGCAAAGAGAAGATACCAATTTCTAGGGGCACAAAAACTGTATTATTTTTTCTCAATCTATACCTTCTTATAAAAAAATCTTCACAGCCATGGTCCCTGTAGAGTTACATGTAGCTCCGCCAGTGGTGGTGTGAGCTTCACTTAGACTAGAAGATGTTCCTTTGTGACAAAGCAAGTTGCAGCAACTGTCTTTATGTGTGACTTAGCGAGATGCCATAATTCCTTTATGAATTTATACAAATTAATCTCATCATTAACACATTGTTCTTATCTCTCTGTTTGACTTAAGAATGGTTATACCAGTTTTAGATGGCACATCTTGATTTGAAGCAACGACCGGCACTTGATCCTATCGACCGAACCATATCTTCTATTGCACGGAAGCAGCATTGGAACTGTCCAAGCAAACGATTGGCAATCCCATCCGAGGGGCACGAGAGCGGCACCGGAGTTGTGTGTACGAGTTTCTTGCGAGCTTGAGAATTATAGTAACAATCTCCTATTGAGCCCCTTTTATTTAGTTCAGTTGCTCTGCATTTGGCCTCCTTGTTCCTTTGTCTGTTCTACCCTGTCATCGATTGTTCTTCTGCACTTCCCCTCTCCCCAATCTAGCTGCTAAAACTTGTTTTCTGGCTCCAAAAACATCCTAAGTTCAAATGATAAATTTTTAACATGATCGTATGTCCAAGTAAGCAAGTGAGTTTTTTTCTCCTGTACAAACCATCATCAATTCAAAGATTGCGTTTGAAAGAAAATAATGTCACCACCCTGCGATTGTGCTCATGTGCTGAAATGGTTGTTTGCACTACAAACCTAGCTCCAGTTACACCTGTACAAATTCTAGCCTTAAGTAGAATTGACCGTTGAGTAATACTACCCCAATGTTACTTCATTGGCAGCTATCTCAAGCATCGCCCTGTCCTGTAGTATAAAGTTTAAGTTCCATATCAGTTCTGCACCTATCATTTCTTCAGGTCAAAACTCGTTCTAAAAGTTGAACAGAGTGCTAGCTGGTGGAACTTCCCTGATCCTGATTTCAGGTGAAAGGCTCGGTTCTGTCACTGCCCATCTTCTCATTTCCGGCATGGAGAGTGAGTGAATTATCTGAATAAATGATTTCTAATTCGTAGAATGACAAATGTTTCCTTCTTTTTCTTTTTTTTGACTGAATGTTTTCTTCTTTTTCAACAGGCTCTGCAACAGTTGGAAAACAGCTGATAACTTGTCAAAATTAGTTGCAGAAGACGTAACGGTAAATGCATCATCAACTACTTCCCAAAAGTTGGGTAGCTTTTCATTAGTTTCCCAAAAAGTGATTGAATGAAAAGTTAGTCATGATTCTATTTCCTTCAGATACTAGTATGCGGGCAGAGTCTCACAGTGCATTGATCTGGGAAGATGACTAGTGATGTAGGAAGAGACAAAAAAAGGGAGGCGGGATATGCAAGCTGTAGGACTATCTGAATTTTTACTTGGATTATCATCACTTCCCGACTAAAATTCTTGATCAAGTGATACATGCTTGTCATGGTAGTCGTGGACATTTGCAAAAAATTGCAAGTGATACATTCTTGATCAAGTGATTTGGATATCAACTTATATACTCCCTCCGTTCGGAAATACTTGTCATCAAACTAGATAAAAGGGGATGTATCTAGATGTATTTTAGTTCTAGATACATCTCTTTTTATCCATTTTGATGACAAGTATTTTTGGACGGAGGGAGTACTTAAGTTTTGTTGGACTGCAATATATCGCGCTTAACATATTACGGTTCCTAAAGCTTTGCATATTTCTTGATGCCCTTCTCATAGCTCTTCATTTCCTCTGGTGTTGACAAGTTGGTTAGTAGGGTAACCCTTGCTGATGATACCAAATCTTTGTGCTCCGATGTGTTAGGATCCAACAGCCATATCTGGACCTCCCAAACCTGTCAGATTCACCATGATTTTTTTAGCATATACAGACACTTTTGACTGACAAATTGTGCAAATAACTGAAATACCTGAAGAAACAAGAAAAATATAGAAGAGGAGCCATATGCACATCTATAATTGTAGATTGAGTTAAGTGAGTCTTAACAAAGTATATTCCGATAGCATGACACGTGGACATTCAATGGTTAATCATGGACTGCTGCAATTAATCTGACCCCATCCGTCACTTTCTTGTGCAGAACAACATTTTTCTTCTTTTAGTGTGTTTGAGAAGAGAGATGTGTTAGCCGCCAGAGAAGACTTGTGAGGCAAGCAGAAGTGTCAAACTTGTGCAGCTCATCTTTTCCAATTACAACACTATTGCTGCTTTCTGTTGCTTTTTCTAACCCCCAACCAACCCGGAATCTTGACCATTCCTTCCACATGCAGCAGCTGACTAATCAAATTGCAGATGCAGTAAGCCAGCAACAGACTGGCTTTTATCAATTGATCTGCACGATGAACCAGCGAATGGAACTAGGGGAATTTTGTCTCGTGTGGGGATAAAGTTATGTTGGATTGTACGTACCTGGACGTTGCGGCCGACCTGGATGGGGTTCGCCTTGGCCTCGATGCGGTCGCCGAGGCGGGCGGGCTTGAGGTGGTTGACGGAGAGCTGCACGCCGGCCACTCTCCGGTACCCGGACGCCATGTACCCGCCGATGCTCGCCGTCGACTCCGCCATCAGCGCCGAGACGCCGCCGTTGAGAATCTTGAAGGGCTGCGACCACGCCAACGGCAGCGACTGATTAAGACGATCACGGCGCGAGTACATACACACATGGTCTGGCAAGACGGTCAGTGGCGGCGGCGACGAGCGCGCATAGTACCTGGCAGCAGGTCTCGGTGACGGCGAGGCGGCCGAGGACCTCGCTCCCGGTGATGCGGGTGAACTCGAAGCCCAGGGCGTGCAGAGCGTTGTCCGGCGGGGCACCCTCGCCGAACCCGGGGGGCGGCCCGGGAGGCGACGCCGCCGTAGTTCTCGCGCTTTCGCCGGAGCCTGCCATCGGTATCCCTGACCTGCGTGATTGCGGATTGCGGTCGTTTTTGTACCTTTCGAACACGGGGAGCAGAGCCAGCAGATATAAAGACGCGGAAGGAAGGCGATAACGAATTGGTCCTCACGAGTTTTATTTTTTCTACATCAAATTCGTCAGGACGAGTTATATTAGGCAAATTAGCGGAATGGGGTGCGGGCTGGGCGTTCGGTTTATTCGGCATTTTATAATTTCGGTTTTGGAGAAATGAAAACCGAAATAATCACATAATATTTAGAAACCAAACCATATTAACCATAATAATTTTTTACGATTAACCGAAAAACCAAAATACATGCACTCATCAGAATATATCATAAAGAGCTAGCAACCTTAACATCAGTCACTGCTTTATTCGGTCAGGCAAACTAGTGAACATAACTAAGAGTAAAATCATATGGCGTGTTACATGTATTATGTACGGAAGAATATGTGTGATGCATGTACACTAAGCAACTCATGCACTAACCGATACAGTAATTGGTAGTTACATCCACAACCAAGAGCCGGGCATGCATACATTGATACATACTCCTACGAGATATTGCATGGATAGAAATCTTATAGGTACATGCTACTCCCTCCGTTCCTAAATATAAGTCTTTGGAGAGATTTCACTATAAACCATATACAAATGTATGTAGATGCATTTTAGAGTATAGATTCATTCATTTTACTTCGTATGTAGTCCATAGTAAAATCTATACAAAGAATTATATTTAAGAACGGAGGGAGTAGAAGAATACAGCCATTGATTATGTTGCATTCAAACAATAGTAAAATAATTTAAACAGATCCAATTAGCCATGTTAGCATGGACTTAATGTAGGAGTACTAGTTAGATTGAGATTAGAAACGCCTGCCACAACCAACAAGTATTTGCCTGTGATTGCTAGCTCGCGGGAGTCGGACGCATGTTGAGTTGTTCGTCAAAGCAGGGAGAGAACGCTGCCTGATTTACTTTCGGAACAACTAACGTCCACACGTGTAAGCGTTTGCACATCGTTTACATGCCTCCATCACCACTCATTTTGCCACGTATGAACAGATGACATCAGTAGAAATTTTTGGGTTTTTGGCTTAAAAATATGTTATCTTCTAATTAAAAAAGCAAATTAAAAATATGTTTTCACCATTAAATCCGTCTCGACGAAATCTTCAAAACTAGACCCCATGTTGATATGTTTCGACGAATTTTTTTTGGAAAAAGATTTCCTTCAACCGACTGATTTTTCCAGTGCACCCGTCGCCTCCCATGGACGACACGTGTCCCAGTCATCACATACACCGCTTCGTCCTTGCTGCCTTATCTTCTCCTCCGAGCACTCCCATCCACATCTTCTCTCCTTCCCCAACTCATTCAGTGTCCTCCACCACGCACAACGCCTAGGATGGAGAGCACCCATGGACGTAGATGCAAGCAGCAGCTAGTGACTTCAACAGCAAGCGCTCACGGGGAGCATGCTAGGTAGACGGCCGACGCGACCGGCGACAAGGTCTGGCAACGCTCAGGACGGGAGCTGGGGTTGAATGGCCTTGCGGTTGGTGGCAGCGATGGCGGGGATGGGCAGCGCCGCCCCTTCCCGCGGGCGCAAGCCAGCAGCGGCTCCGCTTCCCCTCATAGCCGTCCCCGGCCGTTGTTTCAGGAATTGTTCCTGCAATCTTCAAATTTTTGCAACATGGTAGTTGTTTCTGCAACACAATCATTGTTTCGGGAATTGTTTTCTACAACGCGATTGTTGTTTCAGGAATTGTTTTTGCAATGCGACCGTTGTTTCTGCAACTGGTTTGTTATTTCAGGAATTGTTTCTGCAATGTGACCGTTGTTTCTGCAACTGGTTTGTTGCTTCGGGAATTAATGTGTCGGGAAGGCGACGCGCGTGTGCGAGGAGTTAGATCGGACGGCTTGCGCGCGGAGATCTGACGGCTATCGAGGTGGTGGATGTTTAATAGACATCCACCGGCGGACGCGTAGCAGCTCCCATTTTTTTTGCCCAAAAGTTGTCATCACGTTTACACTGTAGGTGCTATAGTGCTTAAACTAAAGTTGCCATGTGACAATTGTAGTTTATAGATCATGGCAGTTTTAGGGATTGTTTGGTTCCCAGCCACAGTTTGCTAAGTCAAAATTTGGCAGCCACAGTTTGCAAGCATGTGTTTGGTTTTTGCCACACTTTATTGCCCCTATGGCCCACTTATCAAAGAGACAATTTTTTTGCCAACTTTTGCCAAAGTTTAGCGTCCAATTTCTTAGCCACACTTGTGTGGCTAGCCACACTTTGGTTTGGCCACACTAGTTTCCAACCAAACAGACCCTTAGTTTTCGATGATGGCAATTCCAGTACTTTGATCATGAAAATATTTTTTTGTATGAACCATGGCAATTTTAAGCGCATGTATTATGTCAATTTTAATTTATAGTGCATGGCAAGTCTAGTTTTTTAATTCCTCGTTTTATAATATGTCAAAATTTACTTTTAAATGTAGAAGAAAATAGTTGAAACATATCATGGCAACTTCAGTGTTAAACATCATGGCAATTCATGTGCAACAGACACGGCAACTTTAAACCAAAAAAAAATTCATCGAAATATATTGATATGAGATCTAGTTTCAAAGATCTCGTCGCAGGGGATTTAATGGTGAATACGGATCTTCAATCGGATTTTTCATTTAAGAGATAAAACATTTTAAACACAGAAAATCCAAAAAGATTTCCACATGCATGCATGCGGTGACATGACGTAGTCTTTGTGCTATAGGACGGGTGGGCGGGTTGGACGAGGATCCCCTGACGTGCGGCAGGGTGCCGCTCCATCACTGGCACGTCGGCCCGGCTAGAACTTGGTCCACCTGACAGCGGCCCAACGGCAGGTGTCGTACGTCAGAGGAGCTCTCTCCGGGCGGGTTTGGCTCCCACTACTGAAGGAAATATGCCCTAGAGGCAATAATAAAGTTATTATTTATTTCCTTATATCATGATAAATGTTTATTATTCATGCTAGAATTGTATTAACCGGAAGCATAATACATGTGTGAATACATAGACAAACATATAGTCACTAGTATGCCTCTACTTGACTAGCTCATTAATCAAAGATGGTTATGTTTTCTAACCATAGACATGTGTTGTCATTTGATTAATGGGATCACATCATTAGGAGAACGATGTGATTGACATGACCCATTCCGTTAGCCTAGCACTTGATCGTTTAGTATGTTGCTATTGCTTTCTTCATAACTTATACATGTTCCTGTAACTATGAGATTATGCAACTCCCGTTTACCGGAGGAACACTTTGGGTGCTACCAAACGTCACAACGTAACTGGGTGATTATAAAGGAGTACTACAGGTGTCTCCAAAGGTACATGTTGGGTTGGCGTATTTCGAGATTAGGTTTTGTCACTCCGATTGTCGGAGAGGTATCTCTGGGCCCTCTCGGTAATGCACATCACTATAAGCCTTGCAAGCAATGTGACTAATGAGTTAGTTGCGGGATGATGCATTATGTAACGAGTAAAGAGACTTGCCGGTAACGAGATTGAACTAGGTATTGGATACCAACGATCAAATCTCGGGCAAGTAACATACCAATGACAAAGGGAACAACGTAT
This sequence comes from Triticum aestivum, assembly GCF_018294505.1. Lineage (NCBI taxonomy): Eukaryota > Viridiplantae > Streptophyta > Magnoliopsida > Poales > Poaceae > Triticum > Triticum aestivum. The sequence continues at coordinate 113,410,727 of NC_057795.1, forward strand.
GTTGTTATGCGGTTTGACCGATAAAGATCTTCGTAGAATATGTAGGAGCCAATATGGGCATCCAGGTTCCGCTATTGGTTATTGACCAAGAATAGTTCTAGGTCATGTCTACATAGTTCTCGAACCCGTAGGGTCCGCACGCTTAAGGTTTCGATGACAGTTATATTATGAGTTTATGAGTTTTGATGTACCGAAAGAGTTTGGAGTCCCGGATGAGATCGGGGACATGACGAGGAGTCTCGAAATGGTCGAGACGTAAAGATCGATATATTGGACGACTATATTCGGAGTTCGGAAAGGTTCCGAGTGATTCGGGTATTTCTCGGAGTACCGGAGAGTTACGGGAATTCGCCGGGGAGTATATGGGCCTTATTGGGCCATACGAGAATAGAGGAGAGAGGCCGAAAGGAAGGAGGCGCGCAGCCCCCCTCTGGTCCGAATTGGACAAGGGGTGCGGCCCCCCTTTCCTTCCTCCTCTCTCCCTCTTTCCCCCCTTCTCCTACTCCAACAAGGAAGGAGGGAGTCCTACTCCCACCGGGAGTAGGACTCCCTTTGGCGCGCCCCTTCTAGGCCGGCCGCCCCCTCCCCCCTTGCTCCTTTATATACGGGGGCAGGGGGCACCTTTAGGCACGACAACACAAGTTGATCTACGGATCATTCCTTAGCCGTGTGCGGTGCTCCCCTCCACCATATTCCACCTCGGTCATATCGTCGCGGAGTTTAGGTGAAGCCCTGCGCCGGTAGAACATCATCATCGTCACCACGCCGTCGTGCTGACAGAACTCATCCCCGAAGCTTTGCTGGATCGGAGCCCGGGGATCGTCATCAAGCTGAATGTGTGCTGAACTCGGAGGTGCCGTACGTTCGGTGCTTGGATTGGTCGGATCATGAAGACATACAACTACATCAACCGCGTTGTGCTAACGCTTCCGCTTACGGTCTACGAGGGTACGTGGAAAACACTCTACCCTCTCGTTGCTATGCCATCACCATGATCTTACGTGTGCGAAGGAAATTTTTGAAATTACTACGTTCCCCAACAGTGGTATCAGAGCCAGGTTTTATGCGTAGATGTTATATGCACGAGTAGAACACAAGTGAGTTGTGGGCGATATAAGTCATACTGCTTACCAGCATGTCATACTTTGGTTCGGAGGTATTATTGGATGAAGCGGCCCGGACTGACATTAGGCGTACGCTTACGCGAGACTAGTTCTACCGACGTGCTTTGCACACAGGTGACTGGCGGGTGTCAGTTTCTCCAACTTTAGTTGAATCGAGTGTGGCTACGCCCGGTCCTTGCGAAGGTTAAAACAGCACCAACTTGACGAACTATCATTGTGGTTTTTATGTGTAGGTAAGAACGGTTCTTGCTAAAGCCCGTAGCAGCCACGTAAAATTTGCAACAATAAAGTAGAGGACGTCTAACTTGTTTTTGTAGGGCATGTTGTGATGTGAGATGGTCAAGACGTGATGCTATATTATATTGTATGAGATGATCATGTTTTGTAACCGAAGTTGTCGCCAACTGGCAGGAGCCATATGGTTGTCGCTTTATTGTATGAAATGCAAACGCCCTGTAATTGCTTTACTTTATCTCTAAGCGGTAGCGATAGTCGTAGAAGCAATAGATGGCGTAACGACAACGATGCTACGATGGAGATCAAGGTGTCGCGGCGGTGACGATGGTGATCACGACGGTGCTTCGAAGATGGAGATCACAAGCACAAGATGATGATGGCCATATCATATCACTTATATTGATTGCATGTGATGTTTATCCTTTATGCATCTTATCTTGCTTTGATTGACGGTAGCATTTTAAGATGATCTCTCACTAATAATCAAGAAGTGTTCTCCCTGGGTATGCATCATTGCGAAAGTTCTTCATGCTGAGACACCACGTGATGATCGGGTGTGATAGGCTCTACGTTCAAATACAACGGGTGCAAAATAGTTGCACACGCGGAATACTCAGGTCATACTTGACGAGCCTAGCATATACAGATATGGCCTCGGAACACGGAGACCGAAAGGTCGAGCGTGAATCATATAGTAGATATGATCAACATATTGATGTTCACCATTGAAACTACTCCATCTCACGTGATGATCGGACATGGTTTAGTTGATTTGGATCACGTGATCACTTAGATGACTAGAGAGATGTCTATCTAAGTGGAAGTTCTTTAGTAATATGATTAATTGAACTTAAATTTATCATGAACTTAGTCCTGGTAGTATTTTGCAAATTATGTTGTAGATCAATAGCTTGCGTTGTTGCCTTCATATGTTTATTTTAATATGTTCCTAGAGAAAATTGTATTGAAAGATGTTAGTAGCAATGATGCGGATTGGATCCGTGATCTGAGGTTTATCCTCATTGCTACACAGAAGAATTATGTCCTTGATGCACCGCTAGGTGACAGACCTATTGCAGGAGCAAATGCAGACGTTATGAACGTTTGGCTAGCTCAATATGATGACTACTTGATAGTTTTGTGCACCATACTTTATGGCTTAGAATCGGGACTTCAAAGACGTTTTGAACGTCATGGACCATATGAGATGTTCCAGGAATTGAAGTTAATATTTCAAGCAAATACCCGAGTTGAGAGATATGAAGTCTCCAACAAGTTCTATAGCTAAAAGATGAAGGAGAATCGCTCAACTAGTAAGCATGTGCTCAGATTGTCTGGGTACTTCAATCGCTTGAATCAAGTGGGAGTTAATCTTCCAGATAAGATAGTGATTGACAGAATTCTCTAGTCACCACCACCAAGTTAGTAGAACTTCGTGATGAACTGTAATATGCAAGGGATGATGAAAACAATTCCCAAGCTCTTCGCGATGCAAAAATCGGCGAAGGTAGAAATCAAAGAAAAACATCAAAGTGTTGATGGTGGACAAGATCACTAGTTTCAAGAAAAAGGGCAAAGGGAAGAAGGGGAACTTCAAAAAGAACAGCAAGCAAGTTGCTGCTCAAGTGAAGAAGCCCAAGTCTGGACCAAAGCCTGAAACTGAGTGATTACACTGCAAAGGAAATGGTCACTGGAAGCGGAAATGCCCTGAATATTTGGTGGATAAGAAGGATGGCAAAGTAAACAAGGGTATATTTGATATACAGGTTATTGATGTGTACCTTACTAGTATTTATAGTAGCCCCTGAGTATTTGATACTTGTTCGGTTGCTAAAAAATTAGTGATTCGAAACAGGAGTTACAGAATAAACAGAGACTAGTTAAGGGTGAAGTGACGATGTGTATTGGAAGTGGTTCCAAGATTGATATGATCATCATCACACTCTCCCTACACTTTCGAGATTAGTGTTGAACATAAATAAATGTTATTTGGCGTTTGCGTTGAGCATGAATATGATTTGATCATGTTCATTGCGATACGGTTATTCATTTAAAGACAAAGAATAATTGTTGTTCTGTTTACATGAATAAAACCTTCGATGGTCATACACCCAATGAAAATAGTTTGTTGGATCTCGATCGTAGTGATACACATATTCATAATATTGATGCCAAAAGATGCAAAGTTAATAATGATAGTGCAACTTATTTGTGGCACTGCCGTTTGGATCATATCGGTGTAAAGCGCATGAAGAAACTCCATAAAGATGGATTTTCGGAATCACTTGGTTATGAATCATTTGATGCTTGCGAACCGTGCCTTTTGGGCAAGATGACTAAAACTCCGTTCTTCGGAACAATGGAACGAGCGACTGACTTGTTGGAAATAATACATACCGATGTATGTGATCCAATGAGTGTTGATGCTCGTGGCAAGTATCGTTATTTTCTGATCTTCACAAGATGATTTGAGCAGATATGGGTATATCTACTTGATGAAACATAAGTCTGAAATAATTGAAAGGTTCAAAGAATTTCAGTGTGAAGTGGAAAAATCATTGTAACAAGAAAAAAAATTCTGCGATCTGATCGCGGAGACGAATATTTGAGTTACGAGTTTGGTCTTCAATTAAAACAATATGGAATAGTTTCATAGCTCACGCCACCTGGAACACCACAACATTATGGTGTGCCCGAACGTCGTAACCGCACTTTATTGGATATGGTGCGATCTATGATGTCTCTTATTGATTTACTATTATCGTTTTGGGGTTATGCATTAGAGACAGCCGCATTCACGTTAAAAGGGCACCATCTAAATCCGTTGAGACGACATCATATAAACTATGGTTTAGCAGTAAACCTAAGCTCTCGTTTCTTAAAGTTTGGAGTTGAGATGCTTATATAAAAAAGGTTTTCAACCTGATAAGGTCGAACCCAAATCGGAGAAGTGCGTCTTCATAGAATACCCAAAGGAAACTGTTGGGTACTCCTTCTATCACAAATCCAAAGGCAAAACATTCCTTGCTAAGAATGGATCCTTTCTAGAGAAGGAGTTTCTCTCGAAAGAAGTGAGTGGGAGGAAGGTAGAACTTGATGAGGTAACTGTACCTGCTCCCTTATTGGAAAGTAGTTCATCACAGAAATCTGTTCCTGTGACTACTACACCAATTAGTGAGGAAGTTAATGATGATGATCATGAAACTTCAGATTAAGTTACTACAGAACCTCGTAGGTCTTCTAGAGTAAGATCCGCATCGGAGTGGTACGGTAATCCTGTTCTGGAAGTCATGTTACTAGACCATGATGAACCTACGAACTATGAGGAAGCGATGATGAGCCCAGATTCCATGAAATGGCTTGAGGCCATAAAATCTGAGATAAGATCCATCTATGAGAACAAAGTATGGACTTTGATTGACTTGCTCGATGATCAGCAAACCATGTTAAATAAATGGATTTTCAAGAGGAAGACGGACATTGATAGTAGTGTTACTATCTACTAAAGCTCTACTTGTTGCAAAAGGTTTTCGACAAGTTCAAGGTGTTGAATACGATGAGATTTTCTCACTCGTATCGATGCTTAGGTCTGTCTGAATCATGTTAGCAATTACCACATTTTATGAAATCTGGCAAATGGATGTCAAAACTGCATTCCTTAATGGTTTTCTTAAAGAAGAGTTGTATATGATGCAACCAGAAGATTTTGTCAATCCTAAAGATGCTAACAAAATGTGCAAGCTCCAGCAATCCATCAATGGACTGGTGCAAGCATCTCGGAGTTGGAATATACGCTTTGATGAGTTAATCAAAGCATATGGTTTTATACAGACTTTTGGAAAGGCCTGTATTTACAAGAAAGTGAGTGGGAGCACTACAACATTTCTGATAAGTATATGTGAATGACATATTGTTGATCAGAAATAATGTAGAATTATTCTGCAAAGCATAAAGGAGTGTTTGACAGGAATTTTTCAAAGAAAGACCTCGGTGAAGCTGCTTACACATTGAGCATCAAGATCTATATAGATAGATCAAGACGCTTGATAAGATTTTTCAATGAGTACATACCTTGATAAATTTTTGAAATAGTTCAAAATGGAACAGTCAAAGAAGGAGTTCTTGCCTGTGTTACAAGGTGTGAAGTTGAGTAAGACTCAAGACCCGATCATTACAGAAAATAGAAAGAGAATGAAAAGTCATTCCCTATGCCTCAGTCATAGGTTCTATAAAGTATGCTATGCTGTGAACCAGACCTATTGTATACCTTGCTCTGAGTTTGACAAAGGAATACAATTTTGATCTAAGAGTAGATCACTGGACAGCGGTCAAGAATATCCTTAGTGAGGACTAAGGAGATGTTTCTCGATTATGGAGGTGATAAAAGAGCCCGTCGTAAAAAGTTACAACGATGCAAGCTTTTACACTAATCCAGATGACTCTAAGTCTCAATCTGGATACATATTAAAAGTGGGAGCAATTAGCTAGAGTAGCTCCATGCAGAGCATTGTGGACATAGAATATTTTGCAAAATACATACGGCTCTGAATATGACAGATCCGTTGACTAAACTTCTCTCACAAGCAAAACATGATCATACCTTAGTACTCTTTGGGTGTTAATCACATATCGATGTGAACTAGATTATTGACTCTAGTAAACCCTTTGGGTGTTGGTCACATGACGATGTGAACTATGGGTATTAATCATATACAGATATGAATATTGATGTTAAATCATATGGCAATGTGAACTAGATTATTGACTCTAGTGCAAGTGGGAGACTGAAGAAAATATGCCATAGAGGCAATAATAAAGTTATTATTTATTTCCTTATATCATGATAAATGTTTATTATTCATGCTAGAATTGTATTAACCGGAAACACAATACATGTGTGAATACATAGACAAACATATAGTCACTAGTATGCCTCTACTTGACTAGCTCATTAATCAAAGATGGTTATGTTTCCTAACCATAGACATGTGTTGTCATTTGATTAATGGGATCACATCATTAGGAGAATGATGTGATTGACATGACCCATTCCGTTAGCCTAGCACTTGATCGTTTAGTATGTTGCTATTATTTTCTTCATAACTTATACATGTTCCTGTAACTATGAGATTATGCAACTCCCGTTTACTGGAGGAACACTTTGGGTGCTACCAAATGTCACAACGTAACTGGGTGATTATAAAGGAGTACTACAGGTGTCTCCAAAGGTACATGTTGGGTTGGCGTATTTCGAGATTAGGTTTTGTCACTCCGATTGTCGGAGAGGTATCTCTGGGCCCTCTCGGTAATGCACATCACTATAAGCCTTGCAAGCAATGTGACTAATGAGTTAGTTGCGGGATGATGCATTATGTAACGAGTAAAGAGACTTGCCGGTAACGAGATTGAACTAGGTATTGGATACCAACGATCAAATCTCGGGCAAGTAACATACCGATGACAAAGGGAACAACGTATGTTGTTATGCGGTTTGACCGATAAAGATCTTCGTAGAATATGTAGGAGCCAATATGGGCATCCAGGTTCCGCTATTGTTTGTTGACCAAGAATAGTTCTAGGTCATGTCTACATAGTTCTCGAACCCGTAGGGTCCGCACGCTTAAGGTTTCGATGACAGTTATATTATGAGTTTATGAGTTTTGATGTACCGAAGGAGTTTGGAGTCCCGGATGAGATCGGGGACATGACGAGGAGTGTCGAAATGGTCGAGACGTAAAGATCGATCTATTGGACGACTATATTCGGAGTTTGGAAAGGTTCTGAGTGATTCGGGTATTTCTCGGAGTACCGGAGAGTTACGGGAATTCGTCGGGGAGTATATGGGCCTTATTGGGCCATACGGGAATAGAGGAGAGAGGCCGAAAGGAAGGAGGCGCGCAGCCCCCCTCTGGTCCGAATTGGACAAGGGGTGCGGCCCCCCTTTCCTTCCTCCTCTCCCCCTCTTTCCCCCCTTCTCCTACTCCAACAAGGAAGGAGGGAGTCCTCCTTCTAGGCCGGCCGCCCCCTCCCCCCTTGCTCCTTTATATACGGGGGCAGGGGGCACCTCTAGGCACGACAACACAAGTTGATCTACGGATCGTTCCTTAGCCGTGTGCGGTGCTCCCCTCCACCATATTCCACCTCGGTCATATCGTCGCGGAGTTTAGGCGAAGCCCTGCGCCGGTAGAACATCATCATCGTCACCACGCCGTCGTGCTGACGGAACTCATCCCCGAAGCTTTGCTAGATCGGAGCCCGGGGATCGTCATCGAGCTGAACGTGTGCTGAACTCGGAGGTGCCATACGTTCGGTGCTTGGATCGGTCGGATCGTGAAGACATACAACTACATCAACCGCGTTGTGCTAACGCTTCCGCTTACGGTCTACGAGGGTACGTGGACAACACTCTACCCTCTCGTTGCTATGCCATCACCACGATCTTGCGTGTGCGAAGGAAATTTTTGAAATTACTACGTTCCCCAACAACTACATATGTGGGCGTTAGCGTTGTCCTTTACTTTCAGGAGAGAACTCCCCTATGGAGTGACTGTCGACGGCTAGTACATGGGAAGTAAGAGGGTGGGGCGAATACTGCTATGTTGGAATGATAGGAAAATGGACCCACTGTACTTTCGAAAACAAGGTATAGCATGGGGTATTGTACATATCGGTTTCTTTGGTGCATTCGGCTTCTGGGCACTCAAAACCTAACAAAAACCAAACACCGAACAACCTTAAAATTTTCCACAAACCAAAAATCCAACCACCGAATTAACGAACAAATCGGTTAATATGGTTCAGTTCGGTGCGGTTTTTCGGTTTTCGGTTCGACAGTGCCCATCCCTATGTGTGCTGCAGCTCTGACGGGCCTAAGGCCTTAGTTGGGCTGAATCATGCTCAGGTAGACGTTGAAGAAAGAGAGTTGATTGGACCTCTGATTTTTAAAAAAGAAGAAAAAGAAGAAGAAAGATTGGATATCTATTGTCTCCCGTTTCCTTTTGGTCCAATGTGCATTCTTATTTTTGCGCAAGTATCCCGTATTCCAGGTAGTACCAGCGGATCTCAATTCGAGTCACATCTAGCTAGCCACTTATTACAATAGTTTGGTTACTGATTTAAGTAAAGGCTCGAATGGAAACAACACCACCATCATCAAAGAGCTACAAGACCGGATTATGGTGTTTAGTTCCTGCTCTATGGTTCCCAAAGTTTGCATGTCTAATGTAGAGGTGCATTCCTTAGCTAAACATGATCTTTCTCTTTCACAAGGGTGTCATGTCTAGTTCTTAAGCCCAGATGACCCTAATGTAATTCCTGTTAAAATTATTATTGAGCAATAAAGTGAACATGTTTACCCCTAAAAAAACTTAGTGATGGCCCTACTATTAAAAAAGTAGTAGTAGCCTGGAGTGCTCCTATTCAGTGCCTTCAGCGTTGGTTTGGGAACTGGGATCACACGCCTCTCTCGCGTAGGCTAACGCACCATCGCGAGTTGTTGGCTCGCTAGGGCCGTACCCCCCTCCGCTTGTTTGATTGACCATTGACACGTTGAGTTTTAAAAAATCAAGAAATTTAAAAAGTTTGCAAGTTTGTAAAAAGTTAGTGAATTTTTACCAAGATAATGGATTCAACAAATCGTTGCAAATTTGGAAATTATTCATGAATTTTTAAAAGGTTTACATATTTGAAATTTGGTCAAGGATTTCGAAAAAAAATCATGTAAAAAACTCATGAATTTGACAAAAAAATCACAAATTTGAAAAGGGTTCTGAGATGGGAAAAGCTCATGAGTTTGAAAAAAAAGTCATGGATTTAAAAAAAGGAAATAATAATAATAAAGAAAACCGAGAGAGAAAAAAAACCTCGACCAAAAGCTTCTAGTAGCTTCACAAAACTGGGTGACATAGGCTTAAACTTCACAAAAATGCAACCCTACATAAGTTGGCCCATTTTACAGGGAGCTCCTATTGAGCGCTTTAAGCGCCATAGAAGTCAACCGGCGCCTACAGCAAACACCAAGTGGGCCGGCCCACCAAAGCACCAGCGCAGAAATTGTTTCGCGAAAAAAGACCGGCAAAAAATTCGCGAGTATGAGGACTGGAACTCGAGTAGTACCTTTGAAAGATGGTTTAGCTAACCACTACATATACCAGACAACAGTCGCAAAGAGCAACACAAATACTTAAAGGACTATTGCAATCGCGTTACTTATTATGCAATACAACTTACATTTATATATTTTTTATGAAAAAAAGTTTATAAAACTTTGAAAAAGTTCAACATTTCTGAAAAAGGTTCATCTAATTTGATAAAATTATTCATCTCTTAGAAACCAATTCACCAATTTTGAAAAAAGTTCACAAAATGTGAAAGAAGTTCATCAATTTTGAAAAAAACTATTTAATTTTTTAAAAAGTCATCAAATGCAAAAAAAGTCATTGAATTTGAGAAACAGTTCATCAAATTTTGAAAACAGTTTATGGAATTTAAAAAAACTTCATCAAATTTGAAAAAGTTTACCAAATTTTAAAAAGTTCATCGGTATTAAAAAAGTTCACCGAAGCCATAAATAAGTTCACTAATTTTCAAAAAAGATCACCGAATTTGAAAAATGTTCACAAATTTGGAAATAAGTTCATCAATTTGAAAAAAGTTCATTGATTTTGAAAACAAAATTTCATCAAACTATCAAAAACCATGATCGATTTGGAAAAAGTTCACGCATTTAAGGAAAAAATAAAAAACATGAAAATCGACGAGGGAGGAAACTTGGAAGAAGAAATAAAAAATAAAATAAAAAACAAAAATGGAAAGAAGCAAAAAAGAAAAAAAGAAAACAAAGAAGGAAGGAATAAAACCTGGGAAGAGTTGAATCTGAACAGATCCCGCTCCGTAGCGCCTTTTTTGCAAGGAAGTTTGAATGAAAGTTGGGAAGATTTGTACGAAGGAAGTTTGACGAGAGAGGTCGCCGGACCGATTCATAGCGAGGGTGCTTCATTTTTTGCAAATTAACATACATAGTAACGGGCCTGCCCAGCGGGGGCGCTGCAGGCGCCCGTTTGTAAATTTGCCTATAACTGGCAGCGTCAAATAGGATCTGCCCATTTTACATATAGGTGCTAGGGAGGGTGTGCACCATGCACAAAGAAGTTTATAAGTGCTGTTTTAAGTGCTAAATAGGAATTGGCCACACAACCCCCCCCCCCTCGGGCATGCTTTGGGCTGGCCCAGCGCCTTTTTTCTCCTTTTTATTGTTCATTTTTCCCTTTTTCCTTTTTTATTTTTAATTATATTAAAAAATATTCATGAAATTATAAAATGTTCACGAATTTGAAAAAGGTGTTCAGTATTTTGGGGCTTATGAATTTAAATTTTCTGTGGAAGTATAAAAAGTATTCCAAAATATTAAAAAAATCATAAATTTCATAAATGTTGACACTAAAAAATATTCACGAATTAAAAAATTAAAAACTTTTCAGGAATTTGAAAATCTATGTTAACTTAAAAAATATTCATGGATTTAAGTAATACTCCACAAGTTCCAAAAATGTTCTTGATTTTGAAAAAAATAATCTTAGATTTAATAATTAATCTTGAATTTCATAAATATTATCAAATTTTAGAAAATATTCATGATTTTGAAAAATGATCATGAATAGTAAAAAATAAAAAAATGAACAAAGAAATAAAAACAAAAGCAATGTCTAAATTATATTTGAAAAAGTTTTTAGGAAGGTTATAAAACCTTCCCGAATTTTTTTTCAAGGGATACGTCAAGATTGACGCATCGAGAAGATAGATAGAAGAGGCCAAGAAAGGCCAACCGTTTTACAAACCCTTTTACAAACCCCTCCACGGCTATAAAAGCCTTAAATCCACATGCGGATTACTCACCCAGGTCCTCCCTATCTACCATACAGATGACTGAACCCCGTTCCCGAAGAAGGCCGGCCGCTCTCCAATCTTGTGCCTCCAACTCGATCTTCACAAGCACTTCCTCAACCGATGGCAGGGCTCCATTAAACACTATGTCGTTCCGGTGTTTCCACAACTGCCAGAGCACTAGAGTAATAACAGTCCACGTCTCCTTCCTCATATGGTTTTGCGGGTGCAGATCAGTCCACCATTGCACAAGGCTTGCATCCAATGTTGGCGTCCAGTCCGGTCTCCCCCATGTGCTTGTGATCTTGGTCCACACTTGCCTGGCAAAGACACACCTAAGCAACAGGTGATCTAAAGTCTCCGGAGCTTGGTCACAAAAAGGGCATGCCGATGGGTGCGGCAGCTATTGGCGCTGCCACCGATCCGCGGTCCAGCACCGATTCCACGTTGCCATCCACGTGAAGAACTTGCATGCCCGCGGTGCCCGCGATTTCCAGACTTGGACAGCTCCGCCCTTCTCTATTCTTCCCGCAAAATGTGCGTGGTATGCCGACCGGATAGAGAAACTACCCGTGCTCTCCCATGTCCATGTGATTGTGTCATCCACACCTTGCACCAGCTCGATGTTCTGAGTCATGTCTACCAAAGTGATGAACTCAAGTAATGCTTGCATGCTCATTTCCCGTGAGACATCCTGCCACCATCCGTCCGTGATCGCTTGACTGACCATCCTTTTCCGTCCCGGTTTCTTGACCATTGCATACAGGTGCGGCATGGTATCTTCAATGCGACCGTCCCGGAGCCACCAGTCCGAACCGCACCGTCTTCCCGTCCCCAAGCGTGCATCTTGTGGCTGCTTTGTATATGCTCATAGATTCTTCCGGTACTTGCAAGTTAAGAGCACCCCATGGACGGTTTGGCTCTGTCCTTTGCAACCACGGCCACCTGGCTCTAAGCGATGTGTTTAGCAGGCGCAAGTTTGGCACGCCTAATCCACCAAACTCTTTTGGCGCACAGACTTGGTCCCATGCAACGATGCAATGCCCGCCATGTACATCTCGCCTGCCCTTCCACAAGAATCCCCGACAGATTTTATTAGCGGCTGTGATGGTTTTGATAGGTAAGTCGAGCGCCATCATCGCGTGCATTGGCATGGATGAAAGGGTAGTTCACAACAGCTCTAATCGTTCGGCTCGATAAATCAACCGGGCTTGCCAGGCAGGAAGCCGGTCCGCCATCTTGTCAATCATGTACTGCAACTGGGCTGCTGAAACTTTCCGCAATGCAAGCGGAAGCCCGAGGTACCGGCAGGGCCAGGCCAAAACCTGGCACTCCATTTCAGTTGCAATTAGCTGGCACTGCTCCTCAGAGCATCTTATTGGGTGGGCGGAGCATTTGTACAGATTGGTACGCAGGCCCGTTGCGACACCAAAATCAAACAGCAGCGCTGCACACGCCCTAAGACTTTGCAAGTCCGGCTTGCTGAACGTGATCACATCGTCAGCGTAGATGAAGGTGCGCTGCTGGTAGCCGGTGGGTGCAAGAGGTGTTAGGACGCCAGTCTCTGAAGATGGGAAGAGGAAGGTATTAGGCCGGCATGAAATGTAATGCAGTATGTTGGGGGTGCACACTAGCTACCCAATGGTGTCTCAAAAAAAAAAAAACTAGCTACCCAATGACCCACACGCAGAATGGTGTTTTCTTGGCATTAACAACGACATACTCCAGTACACCAAAGCATCATTGTACACCACTCGCATTTAGTTCAAGCGGTCACCATGGCATTGGCATGCCACCTTAGCCCAAACACTATCTTAATTTCTGGTACAACAATAACGAGGGTGCCATACACTCGATATATTACTCTCATTCGACTGATGATGTGCACGTCCATGATGGCTCGGGTCGTAGGTTCGAGTTCAATACCTCAACTTTGCACTAGGGATAAGCCGTGATACGGGGTAAAGGTCAGGGCGCGAGCTACTGCTAGCGCGCTACAACTAATTGGTTAATAGTAGCACGGGTTCACCCGCGTTATTAGTACTATTTATATTAGCAGCAGCGTGTGTTTTACCCTGCTGCTACTAACTAATTGTAGCGCTGTGCATAGTACCCCGCGCCACTATTAAATATGTGTATTTCATTTTTTTCATGTTTATACTGTAGTTATATAATCTTGTACAAATTTTTATACACTAGCAGTGACATAACAACTCATCATTATGGTAGTGATATAGCAATGTCTCATCATCATCATCATCATCATCATCATAAGTTAACCACCAATAGCTAATTGTTATCATAGTAGGTAAATAACTTTCGAGCACATGACAAGTACTAGAACATACTCCTCTCTCCTAGGTAAAATAGAATAAAATAGAAAAAACCTCCATCTCCATTATGGAGCATAGGGATCCACCAGTCTTCAATTTGTGGCATGTGATCATTCACTATTTGTCTTCATCCTTTGATTTTGAGGCATTTGACATTCAGTCGAGTATGCATATTAGAAACTGGTCTATAACCATACACAAACAATTGTCATGTCACCTTCGACATACATCAGCGGAGGCACAACATCATTCGGGAGCTTCTGTTGAAGAACATAATAGTAACATAGTTAGCAATGCAAGTTTACTTAAGAAGAATGTATGAAAAAGATGGACTAGTGACATAAACATAATAGTAAAAAAATATTACCATGATATTTGCATGAATATTAGCGTCGCTCAACTCATGGACTAGTGTCACGTATCTTGTATAATTTCGGCCAGCTCCATAAATGCTCTTAAAAGTCAGAACATCATTAACAAAGGAGACAAGAGAATTCTTCTCCTCCCAAGTTAGCTCTGAGCCAACAGTGTAATAGGTCTCATCTAATATCTTCGGTGTATCTCCCGAAGAAAGAAAATAAGCTATCAATTATAAATAAACAAGTTAAGTAGGGGTGAATAACTGCTATTTTTAAATAAGCAATATAGATTATTTAACAAACACACACGGAGGTAGAATTGGAATCATGTCCAGATCCACCCAAGTGTCTTTATCATGTTCAAGATCATCTTGAGAAATACAAATATTGAAGGTTATTTTCATACCCTCCTCAAATCATTAGACCTTGCATAATCCTTTCCAATTTGAACAACCAAAATGTGTGTGTGACCTACTTCATTTAAGATCTCAACCTAAAAAATGAAACCATGTTTCATCTTAAGGTGAGCTTTCTTCGTATCCGCCTTTTCCATCTCATCAAAAGATAGCTTCTCTAGGACATAAGATTTTGCATAGCAGGGGATACACACGTCAAATTATAAAAAAATGGAGATTACAAGTTAAAGCAAAAATCTTAAGCCATGCTTAATTAAGAAGAAATACGTGTTGCTGAAGTTACATACAGTAAAACTTTCGAAGGCCTCCTTAAGCGTGAGGGACAAGCACCTATCGTTTTCCAAGTGAGGGTTGTCGTACATACCCCCGTCATGAATACAATCATCGCACTCGGAGGATCCTATCATCGCCATCCATCTGCTGTGTTCATAATTAAAAGATTAAAAATCAACGACAAATACCAGGAACTCAACACACATATCACTATTCACCACTCGTTGACTTTTGGTCTATCGAGTCTCCCTTGAACAACTCTTGTCTCTAGTGGTTTATATGGTGGGCACTCACTCACTGATATTTTGACCGTCGGTGATGGTCGCTCCTCCCTTCTTTCCCGTGTGCATTACCAAATGGTCTATCACACGGGGAAGAAGGAGAAGCAACCCCCACGACAACAGTCGAGATAAATGTTGGTGTACATGGTGGACACCCCCTCACTAATATTTCAACTGCCCATGATGTCCGCTTCCCCTCCTTCCCCTAGTGCATTACGAAGGTATAGTGATGACCCACAAGTATATGTGCTCAATCGTAGTCCTTTCGATAAGTAAGAGTGTCGAACCAAACAAGGAGCGGAAGGAAATGACAAGCGATTTTCAAGAAGATATTTTATACAAGCACTGAAATTATTGGTAACAGATAGTTTGGTAGCAAAGTAGTTTGTAATGAGAAACAAGTAGCAATAGTAACAAAGGTGTATAGGTAGCCATATCGTTTTTATAGCAAAGGAAATGTCAAAA
This sequence comes from Triticum aestivum, assembly GCF_018294505.1. NCBI lineage: Eukaryota > Viridiplantae > Streptophyta > Magnoliopsida > Poales > Poaceae > Triticum > Triticum aestivum. The sequence goes on from NC_057795.1 coordinate 113,426,097, forward strand.
CTTTCTCTTGCAAGCAAAGCGTTCACGAGGTCACATGGGAATCCATCTAGTAACTTTCATCATGTTTGTTTGATTCGCATTCGTTACTTTGATAATTTGATATGTGAGTGGATCGTTGTTTGGGTTCTATTCTTACTTGAACAAGCCTCCCACTTATGATTACCCCCTCTCAAAAGAATCCGCAACTATGAAAAAGAATTAAGATAAATCTAACCATAGCATGAAACATATGTATCGTAACCAGCCCCTTACGGAATAGCGCATAAACTAGGGTTTAAGCTTCTGTCACTCTCGCAACCCATCATCTAATTACTACTCCATAATGCCTTTCCTTAGGCCCAAGTATGGTTAAGTGTCATGTAGTCGATGTTCACATGACACCACTAAAGGAAGCAACAACATACATATCATCAAAATACTGACCGAATACCAAATTCACATGATTACTTATAATAAGACTTCTCCCATGTCCTCAAGAACAAAAGTAACTACTCACAAATCATACTCATGTTCAAGATTAGAGGGGTATTGAATATCATTAAGGATATGAACATATAATTGTGGGGGAATGTAGTATTTCAAAAAAATTCCTACGATCATGCAAGATCTATCTAAGAGATGCATAGCAACGAGAGGGGAGAGTGTGTCCACGTACCCTCGTAGGCCGAAAGTGGAAGCGTTTAGTAACGCGGTTGATGTAATCGAACGTCTTTGTGATCCAACCGATCCAAGTACCGAACATACGGCACCTCCACGTTCAGCACATGTTCATCTCGATGATGTCCCTCATGCTCTTGATCCAGTTGAGGACGAGGGTGAGTTCCGTCAGCATGATGGCGTGGCGACGGTGATGATGATGTTACCGGTGCAGGGCTTCACCTAAGCACTACGACGACATGATTGAGGTGTGTAACTGTGGAGGGGGGCACCGCACACGGCTAAGGCAAAACTTGGTGTGTTCTAGGGTTCCCCTGCCCTCGTATATAAAGGAGGGAGGGAGAGGCCGGGCCAAGCTAGGCGCCGGGAGAAGGGGAATCCTACTAGGACTCCAAGTCCTAGTAGGTTTCCACCTAAAGGAGAAGGGGGAAAGAAGGGAGAGGGGGGCCGCGCACCCAACCCCTTGTCTGATTCAGACTGGGCTTGGGGGGCGCGCACCACCTCCTGGCCGCTGCCTCTTCTTCCCACTAAAGCCTACTAAGGCCCAACAACTCCCCAGGGGGGTTCCGGTAACCTCCCGGTACTCCAGAAAATACCCGAACTTCTCCGGAACCATTCCGATGTCCGAATATAGCCTTCCAATATATCAATCTTTATGTCTAGACCATTTCTAGACTCCTCGCCACATCCGTGATCTCATCCGGGACTCCAAACAAACTTCGGTCATCAAAACACATAACTCATAATACAAATCTTCATCAAACATTAAGCATGCGGACCCTACGGGTTTGAGAACTGTGTAGACATGACCGAGACACATCTCCGATCAATAACCAATAGCGGAACCTGGATGCTCATATTGGCTCCTACATATTCTATGTAGATCTTTCTCAGTCAAACCGCATTACAACATACGTTGTTCCCTTTGTCATCGGTATGTTACTTGCCTGAGATTCGATCGTCAGTATCATAATACCTAGTTCAATCTCATTATCGACAAATCTCTTTACTCGTTCTGTAATACTTCATCCTGCAACTAACTCATTAGCCACATTGCTTGCAAGGCTTATAGTGATGAGCATTACCGAGAGGGCCCAGAGATACCTCTCTGAAACACAGAGTGACAAATCCTAATCTTGATCTATGCCAACCCAACAAACACCTTCACAGACACCTGTAGAGCATCTTTATAATCGTCCAGTTATGTTGTGACGTTTGATAGCACACAAGGTGTTCCTCTGGTATTCAGGAGTTGCACAATCTGATAGTCTGAGGAACATGTATAAGTCATGAAGAAAGCAGTAGCAATGAAACTGAAATGATCAAAATGCTAAGATAACGGATGTGTCTTGTACAATACATCATTCTCCTAATAATGTGATTTTGTTTATCAAATGAAAACACATGTCTATGGTTAGGAAACATAACCATCTTTGATTAACGAGATAGTCTAGTAGAGGCAAACTAGGGACACTCTGTTTTGTCTATGTATTCACACATGTACTAAGTTTCCGGTTAATACAATTCTAGCATGAATAATAAACATTTATCATGATATAAGGAAATAAATAATAACTTTATTATTGCCTCTAGGGCATATTTCCTTCAATAATCCTCCACCAAACAAACCAACTAGCATCAACTACAAGATGTAATCAATACTACTAGCAACCCACTGGTACCAATCTGAGGTTTTGAGACAAAGATTGAATACAAGAGATGAACTAGGGTTTGAGATGAGATGATGCTGGTGAAGATGTTGATGAAGATTGGTCCTTCCACGGTGAGAGGATTCTTGGTGATGATGATGGCTTCGATTTCCTCCTCTAAGAGGAAAGTTTCCCCGGCGGAATCGCTTCGCTGGAGAGCAAAAGTGCTCGTACCTAGGTTCCGCCTCGAGACGGCGGTGCTTTGTCCCGAAATATTCCTTCTGATTTTTTCTAGGTCAAATGGAATCATATAACAGAAGATGGACTTTAGAGGCCTACCAGGGGGCCCACAAGTCCAGGGGCGCGCCCCCAGGCTTGTGGTTGCCTAGTGGGTCCCCCATTGATATATATATATATTGTAACGCCCCGGATCCAATGCGCCAGGTGTCCGCCAGTTATTCGCTGTCATTGCCATGTCATTTGCTTGCGTGTTGCATTTTATCTTGTCATCATGTGCATTTCATTTTGCATACGTGTTCGTCTCATGCATCCAAGCCTTTTCCCCGTTGTCCGTTTTGCAATCCGGCGCTCCTATGCCCTCCGGCGTTCCCCTTTTGCCTCTCTTTGTGAGCGGGTGTTAAACGTTCTCGGAATGGACCGAGCCTTGCCAAGTGGCCTTGGTATAGCACCGGTAGACCGCCTGTCAAGTTTCGTGCCATTTGGAGTTCGTTTGGTACTCCAACGGTTAACCGGGTAACCGTAAAGCCCCTCTCTCTTTGCAGCCCAACACCCCCTCCAAACTGGCCCAAAACCCATCTAACTCCCCTCCATGCTCTCGGTCGTTCGATCACGATCGTGTGGGCGGAAACTGCTCCTCATTTGGACTCTCCTAGCTCCCTCTACCTATAAATAAGCCCCTCCCCCCGAAATTCGCGGATGTTTCCTACCCTAACCCTATTTTTCTCCTCTGCGCCGCGCCGGACATGTCCGTCCCCGGCCGGACATGTCCGCCGCCGCTCTCCAGCCAACCCATGCCCGCCACCTGCCCGCCGCCGCCGCCCGCCTCCGCCGGCCCGCGAGGCCCGCGCCAGGCCCGCGGGGCCCGGATCCGCCGCCGCCGCCGTCCGAGGGGCGCCCGCGCGCCCGCCGCCGTGCCTGCGCCGCCGCCCCGGCCGGCTCCCACCCAGCCCCGCGCCGCCGACCTCCGCCGCCATCTCTGTCCGCCGCCGCTGGCCTCCCGAGCGCGGGACGCCGCCGCCGCTCCCCGCGGGAGCCCGCGCCCCGAGCACCTTCCCCAGCCGCGGCCTCGCCTCCTCCTCCGCGCGGCCACGCAGGTCGCCGCCCCCGGCCGCTGCGCCGCCCAGCGCCGCTCGTCGCCACACCACTCCGGTCGCCGTCGACCACCTCCGACGCCGGATCCGGGGTCCCCAGGCCCGGATCCGCCCGTTCCCGCTACCCCGGCCGGCCCCCGTCTCCCCGTCACTGGATCTCGCCTCGGCCGCTGCTGGCCACGCCATGGCCTCGTCCCGCTCGAGCTCGGGGACGAGCGCCCGCTTGTGGGCCCCGCGCCACGGCCCAGCGAGCAGGCCCAGCCCAGCGTCCCCGCGGCCCCAGCCCAGCGTCCCCGCGGCCTCGGCCCAGCTCCTGTTGGCCCAGGGTGAGCAGCCCACTAATCTCCGCCCCGATCGCAGTTTAGTTATTTTGCGCTCATATGTTTTTTCCCGAAAACTGCTAAGTCCCAGATTTTTGCAATAATCATGCCATGTTCATCATGCCGTATCTCTGCATCCGTAGCTCCATTTCGTGCGTGTAATATGTCAAATTGTTCGTCTCAACGAGTACATCATTTCATTCCATTGTATCATATTCATTTGAGGTCATCTAGATGTCCGAATCGTCGTTGTAAGAGTGCTTCATAATGTTTTCTGCTGTCTGTTATCAGAACGAGCTCATTTGTCATTTTTGCCATGATTGATGTGTGCATCCTATGAGGTTGATGTCTTCATGTGTTTTGAACTATGCTATGTATTCTTTATAGAGATGCTTACCATATATTTTTGTGATCAATGTGGTGACTAGCACAAGCATGCAAACTAGGCATCGTGATGTTGCTGATTTTAGTCCCTGTTCTGCTGTTATTTTGATACCATGTAAACTTGATGCTACAGAGAGATCCATGCATATTTTGAGATACTTCAGTAAGGATGTTTTGAACATGTGGTTATTGTCTATCCATTCATGCCCTTGGTTGCAATTATGGAGTAGTCTAGCATATCATTTTCGTGCTCTACTTTTGCTTCAAAATATTTCCTGGCAGATTGTTTACATGTTATTCAATTTGGCCAAGCTTGTTGTAGTTGATCCTTGCATGCTATGGACATGTTCTTGACTTGGTTTGTTTCACAAACATGTCTTCTTGATGATGCTATGCTTATCTTGTCGTGCAATGTCTTGTGGTGAGTGAATCGAGTTTGTTAAGTAGTGTACATGATGTTGCTGTTTTGCTAGGCTAAATCTGTTATTTCGTGATGCTATATAAACACGTTGCTACTAATCATTCTATGCATAATCTGGAGATGTTCTATAAACATGTTTTGATCTACATATCATGCTCTATCCATACATGCCACTGGTAGCATTTATATCTTGCTGTACCTTGTTCATATCTTGCTTCAAAGTTGCTTCATAATGTTGATGTCAGCCTGTTTACATTAAGTTCACTTGTTCCCATGTGTTTTGCTAGTGATCCATGCACCCTATGACCTTTCTCTTGCCATGCTTAGCTTCAAAAACATGCCTTCTTACTGTTGGTTGCCTTTCCATGCCATGTATTGCTCTGTAGTGAGTTGCACAAGCTCATTTACATGCCTTCATAATTCTGTTTCTGCCATGTATGAATCTGTATAATAACTTGCCATGTTTACGTGGGTGCCATCATATTTTCTGAACCTTTTTGGCTTATGGTCAGTAAGGGACTCTTGATCTATGCTTTGATTAGAATCATGCCATGCCTTTGTTTGCTATTATAAGTTCCTGTAACATGTTGTTTGATAGCTCTAAACATTGCATCGTGATGTTATTTTCTACAAAGTCTGAATTGTTATAACTTGCAATCTTACCATGTGTGTTTGAGCATGTTCTAGTGATTTCTGGAGATAGCTCAGTGTTCATGTTTTGTTGTGCTTTACCTGTACATCATGTCCATGCCTTTTGTTATCATGTTGGGGTGCTGTAGCATGTTGTTTTGATGCTTGCAATATGCCTAGTTGCTGTTTTGGACAGCTTGTCCTTTTAACTTGTATAGTGTGTGAGTGTTGCACCGTTGCTCCGTTTTGAGTGTGCTCTATATGAAACTTGCTTGATTTTGCATGTAGTTTCATATTATCATGTTGCATCCATGTTTTGAGGTGTTTGCTTGATGTTTGGGTGCATTTTGCATCAATGCCATGTTTGACTAGTTTTGCTCATATCTTCTAGACCGTAGCTCCGAACTAAATGAACTTTATATGAAACTTGACTAGAATCTCGTGTAGATCATCTTGGCGCATCTTAACTTGCTGTTTAACAACTTGAACATAAGGTTTATTCAGATCTGGACCAATTTTGAAGTTTGCATATGAGGACTTACCGGAATTGTTATATGTTGTTCCCGGCCTCATTTAAACTTGCCTTGATGTGTTGCTCTTGTTTGCATCATCTCTTGCCATGAGTAGCTTCATGTAGCTTTGTCATGCATCATGCTTGTTGTGCATCATGTCTTGTTCATGTGTGGTGTGTTTACTGTGTTGTGTGCTTCTTTTCGATAGTTCCTGTTTCGTGCGATCGTGAGGATTCGTTCATCTACGCTTAGTTCGGCTTCGTCCGTTCGTCTTCTTCATGGACTCGTTCTTCTTCCTTGCGGAATTTCAGGCAAGATGACCGCTACCCTGCATCTCACTACTATCATTGCTATGCTAGTTGCTTCGTTCTATCGCTATGCTGCGCTACCTATCACCTGTTTATCAAGCCATCCCAAATTGCCATGAACCTCTAACCTTTGACACCTTTCCTATGCAAACCACTGTTTGGCTATGTTACCGCTTTTGCTCAGCCCCTCTTATAGCGTTGCTAGTTGCAGGTGAAGTTGAAGATTTCTCCATGGTGAACAGGATTTTGGTTGGGATATCATAATATCTCTTATACTATTAATGCATCTATATACTTGGTAAAGGGTGGAAGACTCGGCCTTTTGCCTGGTGTTTTGTTCCACTCTTGCCGCCCTAGTTTCCGTCATACCGGTGTTATGTTCCCGGATTTTGCGTTCCTTACGCGGTCGGGTGATTTATGGGACCCCCTTGACAGTTTGCTTTGAATAAAACTCCTCCAGCAAGGCCCAACCTTGGTTTTACCATTTGCCTCACCACCACCTACCCTTTCCCTTGGGTCGGCCAACCCGAGGGTCATCTTTATTTTAGCCCCCCGGGTCAGTGCTTGTCTAAGTGTTTGTCCGAACCGAGCCGCCTGCGGGGCCCCCTCGGGGCAACTCGAGGTCTGGTTTTACTCGTAGCCTGTCTCTTCCGGTGTTGCCCTGAGAACGAGATATGTGCAGCTCCTATCGGGATTGTCGGCGCATCGGGCGGTCTTGCTGGTCTTGTTTTACCATTGTCGAAATGTCTTGTAAACCGGGATTCCGAGTCTGATCGGGTCTTCCTGGGAGAAGGTCTATTCCTTCGTTGATCGCGAGATCTTGTCATGGGCTAAGTTGGGACACCCCTGCAGGGTATAATCTTTTGAAAGCCGTGCCTGCGGTTATAGGCAGATTGGAATTTGTTAATGTCCGGTTGTAGACAACTTGACACCAGATCCGAATTAAAATGCATCAACCGTGTGTGTAGCCGTGATGGTCTCTTCTCGGCGGAGTCCGGGAAGTGAACACGGTTTCTGGGTTATGTTTGACGTAAGTAGGAGTTCAGGATCACTTCTTGATCATTGCTAGTTGACGACCGTTCCTTTTGCTCTCTTCTCGCTCTTATTTGCGTATGTTAGCCACCATATATGCTTAGTCGCTGCTGCAGCCTCACCACTTTACCCTTTCCTTTCCCTTTAAGCTTTGCTAGTCTTGATACCCATGGTAATGGGATTGCTGAGTCCTCGTGGCTCACAGATTACTACAACAACAGTTGCAGGTACAGGTTATGCGATGATCATGACGCGAGAGCGATGCTTGCTTGCATTGAGTTCTTCTTCTGCTTCTTCGATCAGGGGATAGGTTCCAGGTCGGCAGCCTGGGCTAGCAGGGTGGATGTTGTTTGAGTTTCTGTTTATGTTTCATCCGTAGTCGGATGTTGCTCTTATGTATTGTGATGTTGTATTCGTGTGGCATTGTATGCCTCTTGTATGTATCCCCATCTATTATGTAATGTTTATGTAATGATATCCACCTTGCAAAAGCGTTTCAATATGCGGGTCTATCCTTGGTGGGACCTTCGAGTTCCTTTTGGATAGGGTCGCATATTGAGTGTGACAAGTTGGTATCAGAGCCTCGACCGACCCTAGGAGCCCCCTTGTTTGATCGTGTAGTTTGGCCGTTGTTGAGTCTAGAAGAAAACTGTTTTCGGAGTCTAGTTATATCGGAGAGTAGGAATTCTTTTTACTCCTCAGCCCCTTGGTCGCTCTGGTAAGGAACCTTGACGTAGGTGTTTTGAATTACTCCTCTTCCCTTTCAAACTTTCTTTAGGATCACACAGTTGGTTTTTCGGTCATTGGCTCTCAGCTCTTTTCATCCGGTGCATTTCTCATCAAGTTGACTCGAGCCTCTTCATCTTTTAGTTCAATCCTCAGTTGTCTTTTTCCCACCCGCCCACCCCTTCTTCTTCTCGGAACCGGAGTCCGTAATCGAGTATCCATCCTACTCGTGCGAAATCTTTGCCTTCTTTCCTCAATGATTTCAACCAGTGTTTTCTCTTCAAGATATTCGTCGATTTCCCCTTCCAAGTTGCCTTTGTTTTCCCGCCCTCCCACCCTCTTCTTCCTGGAGTCTGACTCTCTCTCGACCATCTATTTCATTCGTGCGGAGCCTCTTCAGTCTTCCCTCAATTATTTCAACCAGTGAATTCTCTTTTGTTCAACATTCTTCAGCTCTTCTCCGGTGGATTCAATTCTAATTTTGGTAGTGATTTCAATCTTTTCCTTGGATCAAGTGTTTTCCCTGCTCGTTCGTCTTTCGCCAGTTTATCCTTCCGGAGTGTTCAAGACATCTCAGGAGATTCGTCTGTGTTCTAATTAATTCAAGGTTGTCACCTCATTCAAATATTTCAATTGTTCCGGTGCATCATCTATCTCTTCAACAATCCCTTTTCAACGGTGTTATCTCTTCAGTGGGCCCTAACCCACAGGTCTTTTCCTAGGATCTTACCTGACTCTTCTAATTATTCCGGAGCCATTCTCAATTCTTTTCAAGCGTGACGTAAGAATGGATTTCATCAGTCAGATGCCTTTTCCAAGATCGATTTCTAATCATTTCATTGTTGGCTCAACCTCTTACCTTTCTTTGTACCAGAGTATCTCAGTAATTTTGGTGGTGTTTCTCGTCGTCAAGTGAAGAACGAAGAAGAGTTTTTCCTCTAAATCTTGCCCATTCTCCCAAAGATTCGTCATTCTAGCTTCTTGTTATCCTCGAGAATTATTCCATTTATCAGATATTCCTTCTCTTAACCATCCGGAGTATTTCAGGAGTTGATTTCTGTTTCTTTTCACCGGAGGCCATCATTCCAGTTTTCGTTCTCTATTTATCCCGGTGCTTCGTTCAAGTGTTCTTTAATTAGCTCGTGATCTCTTCGTTCTTTTGCATCTAAATCCCCCCTAGCTTATTGGGTTTTCTAATTCTTCCCGGTGATTTAGTTCCTTTCATCAGTCATTTTCACTTCTTACGGTGGTTCATTCAGATTCTTTTCCTTGATCATCATATTAATTCATTCGTTCTTCTCAATCCTTTTCAAGAAGAATAAGTAATATCCAAAATCCATTGCTTGTCATCAATTTAATTTGATGAAGGATAAGCATACAATAAATCTTATTCTTATTTCATCCTAGTGATTAATCCCTTCCTTCGGAGTTTGTTCTCGATGAATAAATTCTAGTTCCTAGTGTTTTCATCTTTTCTTTTCCGGAGTTCAATTTCCTCAGCCATTTCGTCGGAACCTCCATCTAAATCATCGCAAGGCTTTAATCTTATTCTTTTCATCTTTCATTCTATCTCACCATCGTTTTGTCACTAGAGTTCTTCATGGTGGTTCTTCATGATTTAATTCATTCTTCAAGAGTTCATCAAGATTTTGTTGGTGGCGTTCAAGTAGCTTTTCTTCTTGCATCTCGAAGTGCAATTAGTTCTCCGTATTCTTTTGAAGTGGAGTTTTGCATTCCTTCGTTCTTCTCAGCTATTCAATCTATTCCGCTTGTGGTTGGTTATCACCTCATAATTTTGAGATGTTATCCATATGTCCACGACAAGCTTATTCTTTCGTTGTTGATTTTCTCAACAACTTCGTTCAACCCTTCCTTCTAAGTTCTTTTCATTCGGTTCTTCCAATTCTTCCGGAGGCTTTGCGTTGTTCATCTCGTCAAGTGCCATCCCATCTTGTGAAGTTCGCGTTCTATTCCTCCATGTTTTAACCGGAGTGCTGCCTAAATCCTTTTAGTCTTATCCGTTTTCTTATCTCGTTCTAACCGGAGTTGTTTCATAGTCTATCTGATTCCGTGAGCTTTCGATGCTCGTCATTCTCGTCATTCCTCTCTTCTTATCGAATGCTCTCGATTCCTTGCTTCTTCTCTTGAGTTGTTGTTTCACCTCATCCTTTTTTCTCTTCCGTCTCGGTCCTGAGATCTCGGAACGAGATCTCTTGTTAGTGGAGGAGTGTTGTAACGCCCGGATCCGATGCGCCAGGTGTCCGCCAGTTATTCGCTGTCATTGCCATGTCATTTGCTTGCGTGTTGCATTTTATCTTGTCATCATGTGCATTTCATTTTGCATACGGGTTCGTCTCATGCATCCGAGCCTTTTCCCCGTTGTCCGTTTTGCAATCCGGCGCTCCTATGCCCTCCGGCGTTCCCCTTTTGCCTCTCTTTGTGAGCGGGTGTTAAACGTTCTCGGAATGGACCGAGCCTTGCCAAGTGGCCTTGGTATAGCAACGGTAGACCGCCTGTCAAGTTTCGTGCCATTTGGAGTTCGTTTGGTACTCCAACGGTTAACCGGGTAACCGTAAAGCCCCTCTCTCTTTGCAGCCCAACCCCCCCTCCAAACTGGCCCAAAACCCATCTAACTCCCCTCCATGCTCTCGGTCGTTCGATCACGATTGTGTGGGCGGAAACCGCTCCTCGTTTGGACTCTCCTAGCTCCCTCTACCTATAAATAAGCCCCTCCCCCCGAAATTCGCGGATGTTTCCTACCCTAACCCTAGTTTTCTCCTCTGCGCCGCGCCGGACATGTCCATCCCCGGCCGGACATGTCCCCCGCCGCTCTCCAGCCAACCCACGCCCGCCACCTGTCCGCCGCCGCCGCCCGCCTCCGCTGGCCCGCGAGGCCCGCGCCAGGCCCGCGGGGCCCGGATCCGCCGCCGCCGCCGTCCACGGGGCGCCCGCGCGCCCACTGCTGTGCCTGCGCCCCGCCCCGGCCGGCTCCCGCCCGGCCCCGCGCCGCCGACCTTCGCCGCCATCTCCGTCCACCGCCGCCGGCCTCCCGAGCGCGGGACGCCGCCGCCGCTCCCCGCGGGAGCCCGCGCCCCGAGCACCTTCCCCAGCCGCGGCCTCGCCTCCTCCTCTGCGCGGCCACGCAGGTTGCCGCCCCCGGCCGCTGCGCCGCCCAGCGCCGCTCGTCGCCACACCACTCCGGTCGCCGTCGACCACCTCCGACGCTGGATCCGGGGTCCCCAGGCCCGGATCCGCCCGTTCCCGCTACCCCGGCCGGCCCCCGTCTCCCCGTCACCGGATCTCGCCTCGGCCGCCGCCGGCCACGACACTGCCTCGTCCCGCTCGAGCTCGGGGACAAGCGCCCGCTCGTGGGCCCCGCGCCACGGCCCAGCGAGCAGGCCCAGCCCAGCGTCCCCGCGGCCTCGGCCCAGCTCCTGTTGGCCCAGGGTGAGCAGCCCACTAATCTCCGCCCCGGTCGCAGTTTAGTTATTTTGCGCTCATATGTTTTTTCCCAAAAACTGCTAAGTCCCAGATTTTTGCAATAATCATGCCATGTTCATCATGCCGTATCTCTGCAACCATAGCTCCGTGTCGTGCGTGTAATATGTCAAATTGTTCGCCTCAACGAGTACATCATTTCATTCCATTGCATCATATTCATTTGAGGTCATCTAGATGCCTGAATCATCGTTGTAAGAGTGCTTCATAATGTTTTCTGCTGTCTGTTATCAGAACGAGCTCATTTGTCATTTTTGCCATGATTGATGTGTGCATCCTATGACGTTGATGTCTTCATGTGTTTTGAACTATGCTATGTCTTCTTTACATAGGTGCTTACCATGTATTTTTGTGATCAATGTGGTGACTAGCACAAGCATGCAAACTAGGCATCGTGATGTTGCTGATTTTAGTCCCCGTTCTGCTGTTATTTTGGTGCCATGTAAACTTGATGCTATAGAGAGATCCATGCATATTTTGAGATACTTCAGTAAGGATGTTTTGAACATGTGGTTATTGTCTATCCATTCATGCCCTTGGTTGTAATTATGGAGTAGTCTAGCATGTCATTTTCGTGCTCTACTTTTGCTTCAAAATGTTTCCTGGCAGATTGTTTACATGTTATTCAATTTGGCCAAGCTTGTTGTAGTTGATCCTTGCTTGCTATGGACTTGTTCTTGACTTGGTTTGTTTCACAAACATGTCTTCTTGATGATGCTATGCTTATCTTGTCATGCAATGTCTTGTGGTGAGTGAATCGAGCTTGTTAAGTAGTGTACATGATGTTGCTGTTTTGCTAGGCTGAATCTGTTATTTCGTGATGCTATATAAACACGTTGCTACTAATCATTCTATGCATAATCTGGAGATGTTTTATAAACATGTTTTGATCTACATATCATGCCCTATCCATACATGCCACTGGTAGCATTTATATCTTGCTGTACCTTGTTCATACCTTGCTTCAAAGTTGCTTCATAATGTTGCTGTCAGCCTGTTTACATTAAGTTCACTTGTTCCCATGTGTTTTGCTAGTGATTCATGCACCCTATGACCTTTCTCTTGCCATGCTTAGCTTCAAAAACATGCCTTCTTATTGTTGGTTGCCTTGACATGCCATGTATTACTCTTTAGTGAGTTGCACAAGCTCATTTACATGCCTTCATAATTCTGTTTCTGCCATGTATGAATCTGTATAATAACTTGTCATGTTTACGTGGGTGCCATCATATTTTCTGAACCTTTTTGGCTTATGGTCAGTAAGGGACTCTTGATCTATGCTTTGAGTAGAATCATGCCATGCCTTTGTTTGCTATTATAAGTTCCTGTAACATGTTGTTTGATAGCTCTAAACATTGCATCATGATGTTATTTTCTGCAAAGTCTGAATTGTTATAACTTGCAATCTTACCATGTGTGTTTGAGCATGTTCTAGTGATTTCTGGAGATATCTCAGTGTTCATGTTTTGTTGTGCTTTACCTGTACATCATGTCCATGCCTTTTGTTATCATGTTGGGGTGCTGTAGCATGTTGTTTTGATGCTTGCAATATGCCTAGTTGCTGTTTTGGACAGCTTGTCCTTTTAACTTGTATAGTGTGTGAGTGTTGCACCGTTGCTCCGTTTTGAGTGTGCTCTATATGAAACTTGCTTGATTTTGCATGTAGTTTCATATTAACATGTTGCATCCATGTTTTGAGGTGTTTGCTTGATGTTTGGGTGCATTTTGCATCAATGCCATGTTTGACTTGTTTTGCTCATATCTTCTAGATCATAGCTCCAAACTAAATGAAATTTATATGAAACTTGACTAGAATCTTGTGTAGATCATCTTGGTGCATCTTAACTTGCTGTTTAACAACTTGAGCATAAGGTTTATTCAGATCTGGACCAATTTCGAAATTTGCATATGAGGACTTACCGGAATTGTTATATGTTGTTCCCGGCCTCATTTAAATTTGCCTTGATGTGTTGCTCTTGTTTGCATCATCTCTTTCCATGAGTAGCTTCATGTATCTTTGTCATGCATCATTCTTGTTGTGCATCATGTCTTGTTCATGTGTGGTGTGTTTACTGTGTTGTGTGCTTCTTTTTGATAGTTCCTGTTTCGTGCGATCGTGAGGATTCGTTCATCTACGCTTGGTTCGGCTTCGTCCGTTCGTCTTCTTCATGGACTCGTTCTTCTTCCTTGTGGAATTTCAGGCAAGATGACCGCTACCCTGGATCTCACTACTATCATTGCTATGCTAGTTGCTTCGTTCTATCGCTATGCTGCGCTACCTATCACCTGTTTATCAAGCCATCCCAAATTGCCATGAACCTCTAACCTTTGACACCTTTCCTATGCAAACCACTGTTTGACTATGTTACCGCTTTTGCTCAGCCCCTCTTATAGCGTTGCTAGTTGCAGGTGAAGTTGAAGATTTCTCCATGGTGAACAGGATTTTGGTTGGGATATCACAATATCTCTTATATTATTAATGCATCTATATACTTGGTAAAGGGTGGAAGACTCGGCCTTTTGCCTGGTGTTTTGTTCCACTCTTGCCGCCCTAGTTTCCGTCATACCGGTGTTATGTTCCCGGATTTGGCGTTCCTTACGCGGTCGGGCGATTTATGGGACCCCCTTGACAGTTCGCTTTGAATAAAACTCCTCCAGCAAGGCCCAACCTTGGTTTTACCATTTGCCTCACCACCACCTACCCTTTCCCTTGGGTCGGTCAACCCGAGGGTCATCTTTATTTTAGCCCCCCCCCCCCGGGCCAGTGCTTTTCTAAGTGTTGGTCCGAACCGAGCCGCCTGCGGGGCCCCCTCGGGGCAACTCGAGGTCTGGTTTTACTCGTAGCCTGTCTCATCCGGTGTTGCCCTGAGAACGAGATATGTGCAGCTCCTATCAGGATTGTCGGCGCATCGGGCAGTCTTGCTGGTCTTGTTTTACCATTGTCGAAATGTCTTGTAAACCAGGATTCTGAGTCTGATCGGGTCTTCCTGGGAGAAGGTCTATTCCTTCGTTGATCGCGAGAGCTTGTCATGGGCTAAGTTGGGACACCCCTGCAGGGTATAATCTTTCGAAAGCCGTGCCTGCGATTATAGGCAGATGGGAATTTGTTAATGTCCGGTTGTAGACAATTTGACACCAGATCCGAACTAAAACGAATCAACCGTGTGTGTAGCCGTGATGGTCTCTTCTCGGCGGAGTCCGGGAAGTGAACATGGTTTCTGGGTTATGTTTGACGTAAGTAGGAGTTCAGGATCACTTCTTGATCATTGCTAGTTGACGACCGTTCCTTTTGCTCTCTTCTCGCTCTTATTTGCATATGTTAGCCACCATATATGCTTAGTCGCTGCTGCAGCCTCACCACTTTACCCCTTCCTTTCCCTTTAAGCTTTGCTAGTCTTGATACCCATGGTAATGGGATTGCTGAGTCCTCGTGGCTCACAGATTACTACAACAACAGTTGCAGGTACAGGTTATGCGATGATCATGACGCGAGAGCGATGCTTGCTTGCGTTGAGTTCTTCTTCTACTTCTTCGATCAGGGGATAGGTTCTAGGTCGGCAGCCTGGGCTAGCAGGGTGGATGTCGTTTGAGTTTCTGTTTATGTTTCATCCGTAGTCGGATGTTGCTCTTATGTATTGTGATGTTGTATTCGTGTGGCATTGTATGCCTCTTGTATGTATCCCCATCTATTATGTAATGTTGATGTAATGATATCCACCTTGCAAAAGCGTTTCAATATGCGGGTCTATCCTTGGTGGGACCTTCGAGTTCCTTTTGGATAGTGTCGCATATTGAGAGAGACATATATATATATATATATATTCTAAAATAATTCTCCATCAATTTTCTGGTCATTTGGAGTTGTGCAAAATAGGTGTCTCCGATATAGCCCTTTCCGGTCCAGAATTCCAGCTGCCAGCAATCTCCCTCTTTATGTGTAACTTGCAAAATAAGAGAGAAAAGGCATAAGAATAGTATCATAAATTCAAATAACAATCCAAATTGCAATAAATATCAATAGAAAAACATGATGCAAAATGGAGGTATCATGTAGCACAAGGAGAAGAGGGGGAAGCGACCCCCATGACAACAGTCGGGATACTTCCCCCAAGAACATCAATCTATTACATAGGGAGCCCCATCAGACTGAAAGTAAACCCTAAGCATCAATCAACATTACATATAACAGAATGCACACAAATCAAATGGACCATCATTTTTCCGTACCGTGGCAGCGTTTTCATAGATCATCATTTGTCCTAGTTACTACAAAAGCAGGGCATTTGATATATCCTACTTTCTACCACAAGTCATGCCAAAAAATTCGGCATGACCTTTGCTAAAAATAGGACGTATGGAGCGCCTAAAATATGTCGGAAGGGAAATGAATCAATATTCTGGCAAAACATAGGCCACTCAGAGTTTCCCTGCAACAAGAACACCAAGAAACAAGCTCCCCATGTTCATCATGGACATTCACAACACATCACCATTGACATCAACATGGGGACTAGCCCTTGCATTTTAATAGAATGAACAAATACAATAAGTCCTCGACATGGGTACAGTTTCCTCGGTGCATGTTCATCATCGACATTCACAACACATCATCATTGACATCAACAACATGGCGATTTGGCTGGTCTCACCTCAAGGCGGAGGGGGTCGGTGATGGAGACGGCGGTAGTGATGAGGCAGGGGAAAATACTTGATTTCCGCAGAAACAAAATATAAATAGAAACATTATCATGCTGATTTTAGGACCTTGTGAAAAACAGAGGTCTATATAAATAGAAACATTATCATGCTGACTTGGATGCAAGATATAAGCATGTTATAGGAAGTTAACTTGGCATATATGGGCTTGGCATGGAAGTTGACATATGATGTAGTTCATAACTCATGCAGAAATTCACTAAGTGTCAACAAACAACAATATTATCATAGGTAATATACATGCTCAAAATAGTGTGTTAAAGATTTTCAAAGATGATAAGACATGGAAAAATAGTACAAATAACATAGAGCAAATCATATATATGGCATGAATTTATTTGATTCATGGTTATTTAGCTATGAAATTTAAAAAATGCCAAGTTTTACCAAAATTAGTGAAAATTACAGATTAACATTAATTTGCTTACTTTGAGCAGATCAAACAATGGCTAAAAAGGATGATCAAATCATGCAATTGGCATGTAGATGTAGTATTCATGGAGCTTAACAAAACGTATTTAGCACATGCATCCAAAAGAGCCATAGATAATTCATAAATTCCACCACAAAAGGGCTAAACAGATTCAGATTCAGACTTGGCACAAATTCAGTAATCACCACGCAAAGTTGAAGCTGCTCCTCACCTTGCTCCGATGGCAGTGATACGTCTCCAACGTATCTATAATTTTTGATTGTTCCATGCTATTATATTACCCCTTTTGGATGTTTATGGGCTTTATTCTACACATTTATATCATTTTTGGGACTAACCTACTAACCGGAGGCCCAGCCCGTATTGCTGTGTTTTTTGCCTATTTCAGTATTTCAAAGAAAAGGAATATCAAACTGAGTCCAAATGAATGAAACCTTCGGGAGCGTGATTTTTGGAACGAACAAGATCCGGAGAGCTTGGAGTGCAAGTCAAGAAGCTCCCGAGGACCCCACAAGATAGGGGGCCGCGCCCCCCCTTTAGGGCGCGCCCCCTGTCTCGTGGGACCCTTGGGCGTCCACCGACGTACTTCTTCCTCCTATATATACCTACGGACCCCGAAAACATCCAAGAGAACCACGAAACACAATTTCCACCGCCGTAACCTTCTATATCCGCGAGATTCCATCTTGGAGCCTTCGCCGGCACTCTGCCGGAGGGGGAATCGACCATGGAGGGCCTCTACATCAACATCCTTGCCCCTCCGATGAGTTGTGAGTAGTTTACCACAGACCTACGGGTCCATAGTTATTAGCTAGATGGCTTCTTCTCTCTTTTTGGATCTCAATACAATGTTCTCCCCCTCTCTTGTGGAGATCTATTCGATGTAATCTCTTTTTGCGGTGTGTTTGTCGAGATCCGATGAATTGTGGGTTTATGATCAGATTTATCTATGGATAATAATTGAATCTTCTCTGAATTCTTTTATGTATGATTGAGTTATCTTTACAAGTCTCTTCGAATTATCAGTTTTGTTTGTCCTACTAGATTGGTCTTTCTTGCCATGGGAGAAGTGCTTAGCTTTGGGTTCAATCTTGCGGTGTTCTTACCCAGTGACAGAAAGGGTTGCAAGACACGTATTGTATTGTTGCCATTGAGGATAACGACGGGGTTTATATCATATTGCATGAGTTTATCCCTCTACATCATGTCATCTTGCTTAATGCGTTGCTCTATTCTTATGAACTTAATACTCTAGATGCAAGCAGGAGTCGGTCGATGTGTGGAGTAATAGTAGTAGATGCAGGCAGGAGTCGGTCTACTTGCTATGGATGTGATGCCTATATACATGATCATGCCTAGATAATCTCATAACTATGCGCTTTTCTATCAATTGTTCGACAGTAATTTGTTCACTCACCGTAATACTTATGCTATCTCGAGAGAAGCCTCTAGTGAAATCTATGGCCCCCGGGTCTATCTCTTATCATATTTGCTTTCAATCTACTTTATTTGCATCTTTACTTTTTGCATCTATATTATAAAATACTAAAAATATATTTATCTTATCATACTATCTCTATCAGATCTCACTTTCGTAAGTGGCCATGAAGGGATTGACAACCCCTTTATTGTGTTGGTTGCGAGTTCTCAGTTTGTTTGTGTAGGTGCATGGGACTTTTGAGGAGCCTCCTACTGTATTGATACCTTGGTTCTCAAAACTGAGGGAAATACTTACGCTACACTTGCTGCATCACCCTCTCCTCTTCGGGGAAAACCAACGCTAGCTCAAGACGTAGCAAGAAGGATTTCTGGCGCCATTGCCGGGGAGGTCTTTGCTCAAGTCAAGACATACCAAGTACCCATCACAAACCCATCTCCCTCGCATTTACATTATTTGCCTCTCATTTTCCTCTCCCCCACTTCACCCTTGCCATTTTATTCGCCCTCTCTTTCCCAATCTCCTCCTCTCCTTTTCGCTCGCTTTCTTCCACCTTGTTTTTGTTCGCCGCTATGTCTGAAATTGGGGAGATTATCGTCGATATGGACAATAATGATAACACAGAAAATCTCGAGGCTCCGGCCGATGAACCCCTTATTTTGCATACTAAAAAGTTTCAAATTGGTAGTGGTAACATCATTGGCAAAGGTGTTATTCAAGATTTCTTTACTTGTGCCGGTGCTTTACCTTCCATGGGTTGTTCTATTGTTCATAGAACTAGTAGTCTTGCGGATGCTATCGCTATGCATTATGGTTGAACTTGAAAGACAATTTATGCATATGCATCCTTGCATACAAAGAATTTTCCTAGAATTCTCTAATATTGAGCATTCTTCTGTTAAGAGCGCTGTTACTATCTTTTTGGCTCATGATTTTAGATTTATCATAAGAGAGGCCAAAGAAATCTTTGCACACTATAGGGTGGACGCCGGTCGTCCTCCCATAGAAGCGATCCTCTATGATCAAGAGGAATTTAGACGTTTTCAATCTTCTGACTATGTCGCTTTTAATGAAAACCTTAGAAAAAGGTTCCTACCAAACTCTTGGTTGATTGCATTAACGAACTTAATAATGATTTTGCTCTTCGAAACAATGAGCTAGGATACTCTCTTGAGTATAGGCTCACAAGATTTTGCTAAAAGAATGCTTTTAGTGATGAAATAGTTGTGCAGTATGAAGGGCCAAAGGAGGAACCCGTTCCTCTTGTGATTGATCTTGGGGACCTTTGTCCCACTAAATTTAGCCCTTTTGATTACTTTTGCTTGCCTCAAGTAAAACTTGCTGCCGAACATAGAGAATATGAGACGAGCCTTCAAGATGTATCTTATTATTATGGCACTACTTGAATCTATCTTCGCTTTTATGCCTAGCTAGGGGCGTTAAACGATAGCGCTAGTTGGGAGGCAACCCAATTTTTCTTTATGTTTTTTTGTTTTTGCTCCTGTTTAGTAACAAATCTTGCATCTACTCTATGTTTAGATGTGTTTTTATCTTTTAGTTAGTGTTTGTGCCAAGTAGAACCTATAGGATAACCTATGATGATAGTTGATTTGATTCTGCTGAAAAACAAAAACTTTGCGCTCACGAGAAAAAAATTCAATAAATCACATAAACGTGATTTTGCATTGATTCTTTTTTCTGCTGCTCAATAAACAAATGTTCCAGTACTTCCTATTTTGGTAGGATTTTTAGAGTTCCAGAAGTTTGCGTTAGTTACAGATTGCTACAGACTGTTCTGTTTTTGACAGATTCTGTTTTTCGTGTGTTGTTTGCTTATTTCAATGCATCTACGGCTAGTAAATTAGTTTATAAACCATAAGGAAGTTGGAATACAGTAGGTTAAACACCAAAATAAATAAATAATGATTTCATGGCAGTACCTTATGTGGTGGTTTTGTTTTCTTTCACTAACGGAGCTTATAAGATTTCCTGTTGAGTTTTGTGTTGTGAAGTTTCCAAGTTTTGGGTAAAGCTTTTATGGACTATGGAATAAGGAGTGGCAAGAGCCTAAGATTGGGGATGCCCAAGGCACCCCAAGATATTCAAGGATAGCCAAAAGCCTAAGCTTGGGGATGCCCCGGGAAGGCATCCCCTCTTTCGTCTTCATTCATTGGTAACTTTACTTGGAGCTATATTTTTATTCGCCACATGATATGTGTTTTGCTTGGAGCGTCGTGTACTATATTAGTACTTGATTTTTAGTTTACCACAATCATCCTTGCTGTACACACCTTTTTGGAGAAGCCTATTTTATTAGAATTTGCTAGAATACTCTATGTGCTTCACTTATATCTTTTGAGCTTGATAGTTTTTGCTCTAGTACTTCACTTATATCTTTTAGAGCATGGTGGTGGCTTGATTTTATAGAAATTGCTAGTCTCTCATGCTTCACTTATATTATTTTGAGAGTCTTTTAGAACAGCATGGTATTTTCTTTGGTTACAAATTTGGTCCTAGAATGATGAGCATCCAAGTTGGGTATAATAAAAACTATCTTAGAAATTGAATTGGATGCTATGATCAATTTGTTGCTTGATAATTGTTTTGAGATATAAAGGTAGTAATGTTAGGGTCATGCTAGTGGGTAATTATGAAATTGAGAAATACTTTTGTTGAAGTTGGCAAGTCCTGTAGCATGCACGTATGGTAAAAGTTGTGTGACAAATTTGTTGCACGAGGTGCTCTTTTGAGTGTCTTCCTTATGAGTGGCAGTCGGGGACGAGCGATGGAATTTTTTCCTACCAATCTATCCCTCTTGGGGCATGCGTAGTGTACTTTTCTTCGAGGGTGAAGTAGACTTTTGCAATAAGTATATGAGTTCTTTTTTGACTAATGCGAGTCCATGGACATATGCATACTTATCCTTTTACTTTGCTAGCCTTTATTATTACCACGCAACTCTCGCCGGTATTGAACCCTTTATTTACCTTCCTCGAAACAGCCACCATACCTACCTATTATGGCATTTCCATAGCCATTTCGAGATATATTGCCATGCAACTTTCCACCGTTCCATTTATTATGACACGTTTCATCATTGTCATATTCCTCTGTGCATGATCATGTAGTTGACATCGTATTTGTGGCAAAGCCACCTTCATAATCTTCATACATGTCGCTTTTGATTCATTGCATATCCCGGTACACCGCCGGAGGCATTCACATAGAGTCATATCTTGTTCTAGCTTTGAGTTGTAGTTTTTGAGTTGTAAATTCATAAAAGTGTGATGATCTTCATTATTAGAGCATTGTCCTAGTGAGGAAAGGATGATGAAGGCTATGATTCCCCCACAAGTCGGGATGAGACTTCGGACTTTACAAAAAGAAAGAAAAAAATGAGAAAAGAAAAAAAATTGAGAAAGGCCAAAAATAAAAAAAAGAGGCCAAAGAAAAAAAGAAAGAAAGAAAGAAAAAAAAGAAGAGAAAAAAAATAATAAAATAAGAGAAAAAGAGAGAAGGGACAATGCTACTATCTCTTTTTCCACACTTGTGCTTCAAATAGCACCATGATCTTCATGATAGAGAGTCTCATATGTTGTCACTTTCATATACTTGTGGGAATTTTTCATTATAGAACTTGGCTTGTATATTCCAATGATGGGCTTCCTCAAAATGCCCTAGGTCTTCGTGAGCAAGCAAGTTGGATGCACACCCACTTACTTTTTTTCGTTGAGCTTTCAGATATTTATAGCTCTAAGTGCATCCGTTGCATGGCAGTCCCTACTCACTCACATTGATATCTATTAATGGGCATCTCCTTATAGCCCGTTAATACGCCTAGTTGATGTGAGACTATCTTCTCCCTTTTTGTCCTCACAACCACCATATACCACCATAGTGCTATGTCTATGGCTTGCGCTCATGTATTGCGTAAGAGTTGAAAAAGCTGAAGCGCGTTAAAAAGTATGAACCAATTGCTCGGCTCGTCATCGGGGTTGTACATGATGGGAGTATTTTGTGTAATGAAAATGAAGCATGGCCTAACTATATGATTTTGTAGGGATAAGCTTTCTTTGTCTATGTTATTTTGATAGGACATGATTATTTGTTAGTATGCTTTGAAGCATTATTATTTTTATGTTTTATAAGCTTTTATTTTGAATCATTTGGATCTGAACATTCATGCCACATGAAAGAAAATTACATTATGAATTATGCTAGGTAGCATTCCACATCAAAAATTTCTTTTTTATCATTTACCTACTCGAGGACGAGCAGGAATTAAGCTTGGGGATGCTTGATACGTCTCTAACGTATCTATAATTTTTGATTGTTCAATGCTATTATATTACCCCTTTTGGATGTTTATGGGCTTTATTCTACACATTTATATCATTTTTGGGACTAACCTACTAACCGGAGGCCCAACCCATATTGCTGTTTTTTTTGCCTATTTCAGTATTTCGAAGAAAAGGAATATCAAACGGAGTCCAAACGGAATGAAACCTTCGGGAGCGTGATTTTTGGAACGAACAAGATCCGGAGAGCTTGGAGTGCAAGTCAAGAAGCTCCCAAGGACCCCACAAGATAGGGGGCCGCGCCCCCCCTTAGGGCGCGCCCCCTATCTCGTGGGACCCTCGGGCGTCCACCGACGTACTTCTTCCTCCTATATATACCTACGGACCCCGAAAACATCCAAGAGCACCACGAAACACAATTTCCACCGCTGTAACCTTCTGTATCCGCGAGATTCCATCTTGGAGCCTTCGCCGGCACTCTGCCGGAGGAGGAATCGACCATGGAGGGCCTCTACATCAACATCCTTGCCCCTCCGATGAGTTGTGAGTAGTTTACCACAGACCTACATGTCAGGACCCCGACTCAATGCCACATCGATCTAGCATGTAACACCTCATATCACTTTGCGGCCTCACGCACGGTATTCCCACGGGTGTCGCCTTACCTTTGCCCGGGACCGTTTGCGCCTTTTGGCACACGTATATGACAGTGTCGCTAGCATCCATATGATAAGGAGCCCGGGCTGACATGGCTAGTCGTGAACCCAAAGTGGCACTAACTTACAGGGACATGCATACATGACCCAGCATCGAACGTGTCGGTCATCAGCGAGTGAATCCAGGCTGTTGCACTGGGCTAGCAGGACTCCGGTAAACCGGGCTATAGCGGGCTAACAGGACTCCGGTATTCATCGCGTGACATTTCCCCGAAGGGACAGACACAGGAACAAAGAAGGACACATGCCGGCCAGCCTAAGTGTTCCGGAGCAGTAGCAAGCTACCATGGCTCGGTGGAAACACTAGGAGACATTTCCCGGTAAGAGAGGCTACTAAGGATAAACAACTAGATAGTCAGATCCCACACATACCAAGCATTTCAATAACATACACACAATATGCTCGATATGTGCAAATACAACATGGCATCACAACATGACTCTACAACTCAAGTATTTATTCAATAGGCTCCGAGGAGCGAGATATTACAAACATGGGTCTCATGACCCAGCATTCAGAGCACACAAGTCAAGCACAAGTGGAAACTTAACATGTCTGAGTACAGACATCTACAAATGAAAAAGGCTGAGAAGCCTGACTATCTACCAGATCCTGCCGAGGGCACAAGATCGTAGCTGAGGTAACAAGCTAAACATCGAAGTCCACGCGGTACTACTAGCGAGACTGAAGTCTCTCTGCAAAAACATAAATTAAGCAACGTGAGTACAAATGTACCCAGCAAGACTTACATCAGAACTAACTACATATGCATCATTATCCACAAAGGGGGTGGTGGAGTTTAACTGCAACAAGCCAACTTTGACTCGGTGGCTAACCTGAACTACGACTGCAAGTAACTCTGTTGAGGTGGCGCACACGAGTCCACATATTCACCATATCAATACACCACTATGGATCCGCTCCCGTCTCCCTACGAGAACGCCATCCATAGCACTCATGCTTATCTTGCGCATTTTAGAGTATCCACTTTCACTTGTCTATGAACTATACAGGCAACCCAGAAGTCCTTTACCGCGGACACGGCTATTCGAATAGATAATGTTAACCCTGCAGGGGTGTACTTCTTCACACACGCTCTCACCACTTACCGCCATTTACACGACATGTACTCGGCAACCTTCAAGCGGAAGCCCAGCGAGGGTGTCGGCCACGACCTGACTAACCACACAAGTCTCTCGTCCAGGTTTATCACCTATTCGGGTTCCATCCGCAAGGAGATCCGGCCGGGGTGTTGCTCACGGCCCCAAACAATGTGTGCAGGGTTCCCAAGCCCACCATCCGGGTGCCACTTGGTACACCAGGCCACTGTGCCTAGTCTGTCCCAAGCCCACCTGTACCGGGTGCCACTTGGTAGACTACTAACACTACCTACAAACACCAGAAACTAGTTGCAACTCCTGGACAGAGATCGAGTTGATTAATAAGTCGAGAGAGCTTGGAGCGCCCGGAGCCCAATGTGTGGTAGTAACTGATCATGGATCACAAACACAGAACTCAGTTCCTGAGGACGGCTGCAATGAGACAACCCACCATGTACTCCTACATGGCCTCTCACCGCTACCTTTACCAAATCGTGTTCACACACTTAGCTCACACACAGTAGGACATGTCCACACACCTCCAATTCATCCCTGATGAATCAGACCTGACACAACTCTAAGCAATAGCAGGCATGACAAACAAACATGAATGAGTAGGCACATCAGGGCTCAAACAACTCCTACTCATGCTAGTGGGTTTCATCTATTTACTGTGGCAATGATAGGTCATGCATAGGATAAAGGGGTTCAACTACCGCAGCAAATAACAGTTGTATCGTTGTTGTCCTAATGCAGTAAAAGAGAGCAGGAGCGGGAGAGTGGGATTTTTATCGGAATGAACAAGGGGGTTTTTCTTGCCTGGCACTTCTGAAGATAATATAGTTCTTCATTGGTGTCATCGAACTCATCGTCGGAACCACGTCTATCGAGAGGGGACAAATACCGGCAACACAGAAGGAAACACAATCAATGCAATGCACAATATGATGCATGCTCATGACATGGCAATATGCTTATGAATTGAGCTAATGCAACTAAAACCAGATTAAATGAAGTTGGTTTGAATCAAAGATTCAAATTCAAACTCCATATGTGATTTATTACATGCCATTTAATTGAATTGTCCTAAATAGTAGTCATAAGTTGTTCTAACATGCATGAAAAAGGTACAGATGGATAGATTGGATTTTTCTGATCATTTTTCATATATAATTTATTTTATTTGGAGTTACGGTTGATTTTCTATGAATTTTTGAAGTTTAGAACATTTTCTGAAATTTATAAATCATTTTAGATTTATTTTAATTCCAGAAAAGGATTATTGCGTCAGCATGATGTCATGCTGACCTCAGCAAGTCAACAGACTGGTCCAGGTCAAACTGACCAGTGGGTCCCGCATGTCAGTAGATAATTATAATAATTAGATTTAGTTAAAAAAATTAATTAGAACTAAACCGGATTAGTTAACAGGGCTGGGCCCCACCTGTCATTGACTCAACAGAGTCAACCAGGGCCCACCCGTGGTCAAAGTCAAGTCGGCTGCACCGGCGTTTAGCCGCCGGCGAGCCCGACGCGGCGACGGAAGTGATTTTGGCCGTTCCGGCCACCAAATGGGTCGCGGAAGGCATCTAAGTGGAGCTAGGGACAAAGCGCAGCTCTTGGTGGAGTTAGTTGGGGTCGGGGTGGCCGGAATCGGCGCCAGCGACGACCTAGGCGGCCGCCAGGGTTCGGGTGGAGGCGAACTCGAGGCTAGGGTGTGCGGTGAGGTGCGGGGAGTGTATGGTTAGACCCTACGCGACGTGGTGAGTGCGATGGACACCGAGAGGTGGCCGAAGGATGGCCGGGAGCACGTCGGCGACGAGCTCCGCGGCGGTGCGTGCGGGTGATCTTCGTGCGGTTGCTACACAGCTCGGGGGCGAGAGAGGAAGGGAAGGGGAGGTAGCTAGGCTCACAGGGCACTCGTGGAGGCAACCGGTGGGGTCGGGGACGGACTGATGCGGCGACGGCGCTGAAGGGGATCTCCGGCGACGGCGGACTCGGGCGAAGTTGGTGCGGTGGACTCGGGCCACACGAGCACGCGGGGCTCGGCTAGCTCGACGAAGAGGATGGCGGCGGAGCTCCTAGACACGGCGAGACGGAGCACGGACGGCGGGGAGTGCGGCTACGGCGATGGGGCGGCGGCGGTGGCGTCGGCCATGGCTGGGGAGCGCTAGGGAGAGGAGCTGGGGAGGAAAGGAGATGTCCGAGGGGTTCATGGGAGAGAGGGGGAGCGATCCATGTCGCGGCTCGGTGAGGGGAGCGGCGAGGCGGCGACCAGGTGCGTGGCACCCATGCGGTGCTCGCCGCCGAGCACCTGCCTGCCTGCCTGGCCGAGCCAAGCAGCTCGCTGGCGCGGCAGCTGGGCTGGGCCGGCAGGTGGGCCGGTTAGTAGGCGCCAGGTAAGGTTTTCTTCCTATTTTTCTTTTTCTATTTTTCCGCAATTTTGTGGAGTTTTTGAAAAAAAATACTTAAACAGTTCCAAAATTCACCAAACTGCTCCTGGTCCATAGTTGGAATATTTCCAACATGAAACATTTTAGTTTGGGAATATCTGGGCATTTGAAATATTTTATATAATTTTAAATGCCCAAACTCAAATACTTATGATTTAATTCAAAGACCTTAAGATGACCTAGAAAATTGTGCACCACTTTTGATAGAGGCTCTGAACCAAAACAAAAATGATGAACATTTATGAAGGGCATTTCAGGTTCATTGAAAATATTTTTAGGTTGAACCTATTTGAATTCCATTTGGTGCTAGGGTTTTGGACATCCCCATTTCAAGTTTAAATGAAGTTTAAACATGATGCAGCAACCAAGATAGTCCAAGTGCATAGCAAGGCTAGGGACGTGACACTATGGGTCCATAGTTATTAGCTAGATGGCTTCTTCTCTCTTTTTGGATCTCACTACAATGTTCTCCTTCTCTCTTGTGGAGATCTATTCGATGTAATCTCTTTTTGCGGTGTGTTTGTCGAGATCCGATGAATTGTGGGTTTATGATCAGATTTATCTATGGATAATAATTGAATCTTCTCTGAATTCTTTTATGTAGGATTGAGTTATCTTTGCAAGTCTCTTCGCATTATCAGTTTGGTTTGGCCTACTAGATTGGTCTTTCTTGCCATGGGAGAAGTTCTTAGCTTTGGGTTCAATCTTGCGGTGTTCTTACCCAGTGACAGAAAGGGTTGCAAGACACGTATTGTATTGTTGCCATTGAGGATAACGATGGGGTTTATATCATATTGCATGAGTTTATCCCTCTACATCATGTCATCTTGCTTAATGCGTTGCTCTGTTCTTATGAACTTAATACTCTAGATGCAAGCAGGAGTCGGTCGATGTGTGGAGTAATAGTAGTAGATGCAGGCAGGAGTCGGTCTACTTGTTATGGATGTGATGCCTATATACATGATCATGCCTAGATAATCTCATAACTATGTGCTTTTCTATCAATTGTTCGATAGTAATTTTTTCACCCACCATAATACTTATGCTATCTCGAGAGAAGCCTCTAGTGAAATCTATGGCCCCCGGGTCTATCTCTTATCATATTTGCTTTCAATCTACTTTATTTGCATCTTTACTTTTTGCATCTATATTATAAAATACCAAAAATATATTTATCTTATCATACTATCTCTATCAGATCTCACTTTCGTAAGTGGCCGTGAAGGGATTGACAACCCCTTTATTGCGTTGGTTGCGAGTTCTCAGTTTGGTTGTGTAGGTGTGTGGGACTTTTGAGGAGCCTCCTACTAGATTGATACCTTGGTTCTCAAAACTGAGGGAAATACTTACGCTACACTTGCTGCATCACCCTCTCCTCTTCGGGGAAAACCAACGCTAGCTCAAGACATAGCAGGCAGCGACGTGGGAGTGAGGGAGCGGGCGGAGTCAACGTGGGAGGGAGGGAGAGGACAACTGCGGTGATGTGGGAGGGAGTGCTGGCGAGAGGAGTTGAGGAAGGGGAGGAAGCGGAGGAAGCAGGGAGGAGGTAGGAGGTGGGATGACCGCGGGAGGAGGAGTGATGGCGGCAGCAGAAGGAGGAGTGACAGTGAGAGAGCGAGAGTGAGGAGCGGGCAGGGAGATAAGAGTGCTGGGCTGTAGAGAGTGTTTTATAACATGCCCTGCTGCTAAGTGTGGCCCACCTGTTGGCCATGTGTACCCATAGAAGCAGCGCTCGGTACCTAGCCAACACTATTCTATCAAGTTAGTTTTAGTGTGGGTTTTATAACAGACATTGCTACTATGGCTAGCCCCAGGGGCCACTATGGGGACCATTTAGTAGTAGTGCTGGTTGTTGGGGAACCTAGCATGCAATTTCAAAAAAATTCCTACACTCATGCAAGATCTATCTAGGAGATGCATAGTAACGAGAGGGGGAGAGTGTGTCTATGTACCCTCGTAGAAAGTAAGCGGAAGCGTTTGACAATGCAGTTGATGTAGTCAAACTTCTTCTGGCTCCGACTGATCAAGTACCGAACGTACGACACCTCCAATTTCTGCACACGTTCAGCTTGATGACGCCCCTCGCCCTCTTGATCCAGCAAGATGTCGAGGAAGTAGATGAGTTCCGTCGGCACGACGGCATTGTGACGGTGATGGTGAAGAGATCCGTGCAAGGCTTCGCCTAAGCACCGCGAGAATATGACCGGGGGTCTAAACTATGGAGGGGGGCGCCACACACGGCTAACAATTGATGTTGTATTGTGCTAGGCGCCCCCTCATATATATATGTAGGTGGAGGGAGGGAGCAGCAGCCAAGGGGTGCGCCCCAAGTATGCCGAATCCTACTTGGGGTCTTCCCCAATTTGGCCTCCACCCTGCCATAATTGTCGAAAGGAAAAAAGGGAAGAGGGGAAGAAGAGAAGGAAGGGGGGGGGGACGAACCCCCTCTTCTTATCCAATTGGGCCTCCTGCCATAAGGGGGGCGCGCCACCCCTTGTGGGCTGGTGTGCTCCCCTCCCATGGCCCATGTGGCCCATATGTTCCCCCCGAGGGGTTCCAGTAACCCCTCCGGTACTCCGATAAATACCAGATACACTCCGGAACACTTCCGGTGTCTGAATACTATCATCCTATATATCAATCTTTACCTCTTGACTAGTTCGAGACTCCTCGTAATGTTCGTGATCCATCCGGGACTCTGAACAACATTCGGTCACCAAATCACATAACTCATATAATACTATATCAGCAACGAACTTTAAGCGTGCAGACCCTAAGGGTTCGAGAACTATGTAGACATGACTGAGACACTTCTCTGGTCAACAACCAATAGCAGAACCTGGATGCTCATATTGGCTCCCAGATATTCTACAAATATCTTTATCGGTCGAACCATTATGACAACATACGTAATTCCCTTTGTCCATCGGTATGTTACTTGCCCAAGATTCGATCGTTAGTATCTTCATACCTAGTTCAATCTCGTTACCGTCAAGTCTATTTCCACGTTCCGTTATACATCATCCTGAAACTAACTCACTAGTCACTTTGCTTGCAAGGCTTCTTATGATGTGTATTATCGAGAGGGCCCAGAGATACCTCCCCGATACTTGGAGTGACAAATCCTAGTCTAGATCTATGCCAAATCAACAAACACCTTCGGGGATACATGTAGAGCATCTTTATAATCACCCAGTTACGTTGTGACATTTGATAGCACAAAAGGCATTCCTCCAGTATCCGGGAGTTGCATAATCTCATAGTCGAAGGAATATATATTTGACATGAAGAAAGCAATAGCAATAAAACTGAATGATCAATATGCTATGCGGGTCTTGTCCAGCACATCATTCTCCTAATGATGTGATCTTGTTCATGAAATGAAAAGACATGTCTATGGTTAGGAAACTTAATTATCTTTGACTAACGAGCTAGTATAGTAGAGGCTTACTAGGGACACTGTGTTTTCTCTATGTATCCACACATGTATCAAGTTTCTGGTTAATACAATTTTAGCATGAATAATAAACATTTATCATGATATATGGAAAAATAAAATAACAACTTTATTATTGCCTCTAGGGCATATTTCCTTCAGTCTCCCACCTGCACTAGAGTCAATAATCTACTTCACATCGCCATGTTATTTAACACCAATAGTTCACATCTTTATGTGATTAACACCCATAGTTCACATCGTCATGTGACCAACACCCAAATGGTTTTACTAGATTCAATAATCTAGTTCACATCGCTATGTGATTAACATGCAAAGAGTACTAAGGTGTGATCATGTTTTGCTTGTGAGAGAAGTTTAGTCAACGGGTCTTCCACATTCAAATCTGTATGTATTTTGAAAAAAATTATGTCTACAATGCTCTACATGGAGCTACTCTAGATAATTGCTCCCATGTTCAATCGTATCTAGATTCAGACTTAGAGTCATCTAGAATAGTGTTAAAGCTTGCATCAATTTAACTCTTTACGACAAACTCTTTATCACCTCCATAACCGAGAAACATTTCCTTAGTCCTCTTTAAGGTAACTAGGATAATTTTGACTACTGTCCAGTGATATATTCCTGGATCACTATTGTACCCCCTTGTCAAACTCATGGCAAGGTACACAACTGGTTTGGTACATAGCATGGCATACTTTATAGAACCTATGGATGAGGCATAGGGAATGACTTTCATTCTCTCTTTATCTTCTGCCGTGGTCGGGTTTTGAGTCTTTAATCAACTTCACACCTTACAATACAGGCAAGAACTCCTTCTTTGACTGATCCATTTTGAACTCCTTCAAAATCTTATCAAGGTATGTACTCATTGAAAGTCTTACCAAGCATCTTGATCTATCTCTATAGATCTTGTTGCCCAATATGTAAGCAGCTTCACCGAGGTCTTTCATTGAAAAATTCTTATTCAAGTATCCTTTTATGCTATCTAGAAATTCTATATCATTTCCAATCAACAATATGTCATCCACAAATAATATCAGAAATGCTACAGAGCTCCCACTCACTTTCTTGTAAATACATGCTTCACTGTAAGTCTGCATAAAATCATATGCTTTGATCACCTCATCAAAGCGTATATGCCAACTCCGAGATTCTTGCACCAGTCCATAGATGGATCGCTGGATCTTGCACACCTTGTTAGCCCCATTAGGATCGACAAAACCTTCTGGCTACATCATATACAACTGTTCTTAGAGATATCCATTTAAGCAATACAATTTTGACATCCATTTGCCAGATTTCATAAAATGTGGCAATTGTTAACATGATTCAGACTGACTTAAGCATCGCTACGGTTGAGAAAGTATCATCGTAGTCAACCCCTTGAACTTGTCGAAAAAACCTTTTTGCGACAAGTCGAGCTTTGTACACAATAACATTACCATCAATGTCAGTCTTCTTCTTGAAGATCCATTTATTATCTATGGCTCGCCGATCATCGGGCAAGTCCACCAAAGTCCACACTTTGTTCTCATATATGGATCCTATCTCAGATTTCATGGCCTCAAGCCATTTATCGGAATCTGGGCTAATCATAGCTTCTTTATAGTTCGTAGGTTCGCCATGGTCTAGTAACATGACTTCCAGAACAGGATTATCGTACCACTTTGGTGCAGATCATGCTCTGGCCGACCTACGAGGTTCAATAGTAACTTGATATGAAGTTTCATGATCATCATCATTATCTTCCTCTCTAGTTGGTGTAGGCATCAGGGGAACGATTTTCTATGATGAGCTACTTTCCAATTTTAGAGAGGGTACAATTACCTCATCAAGTTCTACTTTCCTCCCACTCACTTCTTTCGAGAGAAACTCCTTCTCTCGAAAGGTTCCATTCTTGGCAATAAAGATCTTGCCTTCGGATCTGTGGTAGAAGGTGTACCCAATTGTTTCTTGAGGGTATCCTATTAAGATGCACTTCTTTGATTTGGGTTCAAGCTTATCAGGCTGAAGCCTTTTGACATAAGCGTCGCAACCCCAAACTTCAAGAAATGATAGCTTAGGTTTCTTGCCAAACCACAGTTCATACAATGTCGTCTCAACGGATTTAGATGGTGCCCTATTTAACGTGAATGGAACTATCTCTAATGAATAACCCTAAAACGATAGTGGTAAATCGGTAAGAGACATCATAAATCGCACCATATCTAATAAAGTACGATTATGACGTTCGGACATACCATTACGCTGTGGTGTTCCAGGTGGCGTGAGTTGTGAAACTATTCCACATTATTTTAAATGAAGGACAAACTCATAACTCAAATATTTTCTTGTTACAATGATTACATGTTAGATCGTAGAAACTTTATTTTCTTGTTATAATGATTCTCCACTTCACTCTAAAATTCTTTGAACTTTTCAAACATTTCAGACTTGTGTTTCATTAAGTAGATATACCCATATCTGCTCAAATCATCTGTGAAGGTCAGAAAATAACGATACCCGCCGCGTGCCTCAACACTTATCGGACCATATACATTGGTATGTATTATTTTCAATAAGTCATTGGCTCGCTCCATTGTTCTGGAGAGTGGAGTTTTATTCATCTTGCCCATGAGGCATGCTTCGCAAGTATCAAATTATTCATAATCAAGTGATTCCAAAAGCCCATCAGCATGGAGTTTCTTCATGCGCTTTACACCAATATGACCTAAACGGAGTGCCACAAGTACGTTGCACTATCATTATCAAGTTTTCATATTTTGGTATCAATATTATGAATATGTGTATCACTAAGATAGAGATTCAATAAACCATTAACATTGGGTGTATGAGCATAGAAGGTTTTATTCATGTAAATCAAATAACAAATATTCTCTGTCTTAAATGAATAATCGAATTGCAATAAACATGATCCTATCTTGTTCATGCTCAACGCAAACACCAAATAACATTTATTTGGGTTCAACACTAATCCCAAAAGTATAGGGAGTGTGTGATGATGATCATATCAATCTTGGAACCACTTCCAACACACATCGTCACTTCACCCTCAACTAGTCTCCATTTATTCTGCAACACCTGTTTCGAGTTACTAATCTTAGCAACCGAACAGGTATCAAATACCCAGGGGCTACTACGAGCACTAGTAATGTACACATAAATAACATGTATATCAAATATACCTTTGTTCACTTTGCCATCCTTCTTATCCGCCAAATATTTGGGGTAGTTCCGCTTCCAGTGACCATTTCCTTTGTAGTAGAAGCACTCAGTTTCAGGCTCAAGTCCAGCTTTGGGATTCTTCGCGGGAGTGACAACTTGCTTGCCATTCTTCTTGGAGTTTCCTTTCTTTCCCTTCCCTTTTTCTTGAAACTAGTAGTCTTGTTAACCATCAACACTTGATGCTCTTTCTTGATTTATACGTTTGTTGATTTCTGCATCGTGAAAAGCTCGGGAATCATTTTCGTCATGGTGACTAGAGAACTCTGTCAATCAGTATCTTATTTTGAAGATTAACTCCCACTTGATTCAGCGATTGTAGTACCCAGACATTCTGAGCACAAGCTCACTAGCTGAGGAATTCTCCTCCATCTTTTGGGTGAAGTACTTGTTAGAGATCTCATACCTCTTGACACGGGCATGAGTCTGAAATACCAATTTCAGCTCTTGGAACATCTCATATGCTCCGTGGAGTTCAAAATGTTTTTGAAGTCTCGATTCTAAGCCGTAAAGCATGGTGCACTAAACTATCAAGTAGTCATCATATCGAGCTTGCCAAACGTTCATAACATCTGCATCTGCTCCTTCAATAGGTCTGTCACCTAGTGGTGCATTAAGGACACAATTCTTCTGTGCAACAATGAGGATAATCCTCAGATCACGGACCCAGTCCGCATCATTTCTACTATCATCTTTCAACTTAGTTTTCTCTAGGAACGTATCAAAAAACACAGGGGAGCTACAATGCAAGCTATTGATCTACAACGTAATTTGCAAATACTATCAGGACTAAATTCATGATAAATTAAGTTCAATTAATCAAATTACTTAAGAATTACCACTTAGATAGACATCCCTGAAGTCATCTAAATGATATGTGACCCAAATCAACTAACCCATGTCCGATCATTACGTGAGATGGGGTAGTCATCAATGATGAATATCTCTATGTTAATCATATCTACTATATGATTCACGTTCGGCCTTTCGGTCTCCAGTGTTCCGAGGCCATGCATGTACATGCTAGGCTCGTCAAGTTTAACCTGAGTATTCCACATGTGCAAAACTTTCTTGCACCCGTTGTATGTGAACATAGATCCTATCACACCCGATCATCACGTGTGTGTCAACACGATGAACTGTCGCAATGGTGCATACTTAGGGAGAACACTTATACCTTGAAATTTTAGTTAAGGGATCATCTTATAATGCTACCGTCATATTAAGCAAAATAAGATGCATAAAAGATAAACATTATTGCAATCAAAATATGTGACATGATATGGCCATCACCATCTTGTCGTTTTGATCTCCATCTCCAAAGCATCGTCATGATCTCCGTCATCACCGGCTCGACACCTTGATCTCCATCGTTGCGTTGTGGTCATCTCGCCAACTATTGCTAAGACATAGCAATAAAGGAAAGCAATTACATGCCGTTTGCATTTCATACAATAAAGGGACAACCATAAGGCTCCTGCCGGTTGCTGATAACTTTTACAAAACATGATCATCTCATGCAATAACATATATCACATCATGTCTTGACCATATCACATCACAACATGCCCTGCAAAAACAAGTTAGACATCCTCTACTTTGTTGTTGCAAGTTTTACGTGGCTGCTACGGGCTTCTAGCAAGAACCGTTCTTACCTACAGCACAAAAACCACAATGGTGATTTATCAAGTTTGATGTTTTAACCTTCAACAAGGACCGGCCACAGTCAAATTTGATTCAACTAAAGTAGGAAAAACAAACACCCGCCAGCCACCTTTATGCAAAACTAGTTGTATGTCTATCGGTGGAACCGGTCTCATGAACCTGGTCATGTATGGTTGGTCCGGTACTGTCGGCATTCTAGGAACTAGGGTGCCTAGACTTACCTGCCTGCGGCCCACGGCGTGGTTCCATTGATGGCCTGGTACAACCCATCTTCAGCATCAACAAGGCAAGACCCTCACGAGGGGCCAAGCCACGCGAGGAGGACGACACCAAGTCCTCCGGAAGGAGCGGCCTGCCCAGGTGGCCTCCTGAGGAGCAGAGATTCCTATGCAAGCGCTCACCTCATAAGGTGGAGGTGACGCAAGCCATGACGACCAAGGCCAGGCGCGCACCAGCGGGCGCAGAGCGGCATGTTTGCTCTTTGGTGCTAAGGAGGCAACCGCAGGCACAGAGTCCTGAGGGATTAACCAAAGGTTACCATTTCTGTGCAACAAGACCAAGACCGCCAAGATGGCAGGATCGATGTCATCACCGAGCCCACAACGGCGTCACGACCAGAAGCTTTGCAGGCGAAGACCACCTTTCGTTAGGAGAAAATGTACTACTTGTCCCCTTTCAAAACTGGCCACTTTGGGATTGCTTCCTGCCTAAGTTTTGGGAGAAGAGGACCGAGGCCTCTATAGGTATAGCCTAGCCGCCACCATAGCAAGTGGCCGAATCCCTTGAGCTCATATCCACCCCAGAGTAGACCTTGCGAGGTTGTTCTTCCTTGTACTAGTTCATCCTCAGCTCCCCCACAAGGCTAATCCACCACAAAGCAGGAGTAGGGTTTTACACTTCAAGGTGGCCCTAACCTGGGTGAATTGCCATGTCCATTTCCTTTCCTGTTCATCGAGCTAGGCCGTGAGAGCAGTGCGTTGGCTGGCCAGGGATGTTGAGTTCTTCGCACACGCCTAGAGTTCGAACGTTCCTTGGGTCCGCGGAGCCCTGAATCTGACAGGGCCGCTTCATCAAACAATATAGACGAATCAAAATAATGTTGGGGAACATTGCATAAAATAAAAATTTTCCTACGTTCACCAAGATCCATCTAGGAGTTCATCTAGCAACGAGAGGGAGAGATGCATCTACATACCACTTTGTAGATCGCGTGCAGAAGCGTTCAAGAGAACGGGGTTGAGGTAGTCATTATCGTCGTGATCCTATCACCGGAGATCCTAGCGCCAAACGGACGGCACCTCCGTGTTCAACACACGTACGGTCAGCGTGACGTCTCCTCCGTATTGATCCAGCAAGGGGGAAGGAGAGGTTGATGAAGATCCAGCAGCACAACGGCGTGGTGGTGGATACAGCAGGACTCCGGCAGGGCTTCGCCAAGCAATTGCAGGAGGAGGAAGAGGTGTAGCAGGGGGAGGGAGGCGCCAAGACTCAGGGTACGACTGCCCTCCCTCCCCCCTCCTTTATATAGGCCCCCAGGGGGGGCTCCGGCCCTAGGAGATCCAATCTCCCAAGGGGGGGGGGGGCGGCGGCCAGGGGGGGTGGAGTGCCCCCAAGGCAAGTGGGGTGCGCCCCCCACCTAGGGTTTCCAACCCTAGGCGCAGGGGGGCCAAGGGGAGGTGCACCAGCCCACTAGGGGCTGGTTCCCCTCCCACTTCAGCCCACGGGGCTCTCTGGGATAGGTGGCCCCACCCGGTGGACCCCCGGGACCCTTCTGGTAGTCCCGATACAATACCGGGTGACCCCGAAACTTTCCCGATGGCCGAAACAACACTTCCTATATATAATTCTTTACCTCCGGACCATTCCGGAACTCCTCATGACGTCCGGGATCTCATCCGGGACTCCAAACAACATTCGGTTTGCTGCATATTCATATTCATACAACCCTAGGGTCACCGAACCTTAAGTGTGTAGACCCTACGGGTTCGGGAGACATGCAGACATGACCGAGACGGCTCTCCGGTCAATAACCAACAGCGGGATCTGGATACCCATGTTGGCTCCCACATACTCCTCGATGATCTCATCGGATGAACCACGATGTCGAGGATTCAAGCAACCCCGTATACTATTCCCTTTGTCAGACGGTATGTTACTTGCCCGAGATTCGATCGTTGGTATCCCAATACCTCGTTAAATCTCATTACCGGCAAGTCACTTTACTCGTACCGTAATGCATGATCCCGTGACGAGACACTTGGTCACTTTGAGCTCATTATGATGATGCACTACCGAGTGGCCCAGTGATACCTCTCTGTAATACGGAGTGACAAATCCCAGTCTCGATCCGTGTCAGCCCAACAGACACTTTCGGAGATACCTGTAGTGCACCTTTATAGTCACCCAGTTATGTTGTGACGTTTGGTACACCCAAAGCACTCCTACGGTATCCGGGAGTTACACGATCTCATGGTCTAAGGAAGAGATACTTGACATTGGAAAAGCTCTAGCAAAATGAACTACATGATCTTGTGCTATGCTTAGGATTGGTCTTGTCCATCACATCATTCTCCTAATGATGTGATCCCGTTATCAACGACATCCAAATGTCCATAGTCAGGAAACCATGACTATCTGTTGATTAACGAGCCAGTCAACTAGATGCTTACTAGGGACATGTTGTGGTCTAAATATTCACACGTGTATTACGATTTCCGTATAATACAATTATAGCATGAATAAAAGACAACTATCATGAACAAAGAAATATAATAATAATCCTTTTATTATTGCCTCTAGGGCATATTTCCAACAGTCTCGCACTTGCACTAGAGTCAATAATCTAGTTACATTGTGATGAATCGAACACCCATAGAGTTCTGGTGTTGATCATGTTTTGCTCGCGGAAGAGGTTTAGTCAACGGATCTGCGACATTCAGATCTGTATGTACTTTGCAAATATCTATGTCTCCATCTTGAACATTTTCATGGATGGAGTTGAAACGACGCTTGATGTGCCTGGTCTTCTTGTGAAACCTGGGCTCCTTGGCAAGGGCAATAGCTCCAGTGTTGTCACAGAAGAGAGTGATTGGCCCCGACGCATTGGGTATGACTGCTAGGTCGGTGATGAACTCCTTCATCCATATTGCTTCATGCGCTGCCTCCGAGGCTGCCATGTACTCCGCTTCACATGTAGATCTCGCCACGACGCTCTGCTTGCAACTGCACCAGCTCACTGCTCCACGATTCAACATATACACGTATCCGGTTTGTGACTTAGAGTCATCCAGATCTGTGTCGAAGCAAGCGTTGACGTAACCCTTTACGACGAGCTCTTCGTCACCTCCATAAATGAGAAACATGTCCTTTGTCCTTTTCAGGTACTTCAGGATATTCTTGACCGCTGTCCAGTGTTCCTTGCCGGGATTACTTTGGTACCTTCCTACCAAACTTACGGCAAGGTTTACATCAGGTCTGGTACATAGCATGGCATACATAATAGATCCTATGGCTGAGGCATAGGGGATGACACTCATCTCTTCTTTATCTTTTGCCGTGGTCGGGCATTGAGCCGAGCTCAATCTCACACCTTGCAATACAGGCAAGAACCCTTTCTTGGACTGATCCATTTTGAACTTCTTCAAAATCTTATCAAGGTATGTGCTTTGTGAAAGACCTATGAGGCGTCTTGATCTATCCCTATAGATCTTGATGCCTAATATGTAAGCAGCTTCTCCAAGGCCCTTCATTGAAAAACACTTATTCAAGTAGACCTTAATGCTGTCCAAGAATTCTATATCATTTCCCATCAAAAGTATGTCATCTACATATAATATGAGAAATGCTACAGAGCTCCCACTCACTTTCTTGTAAACGTAGGCTTCTCCATAAGTCTGCATAAACCCAAACGCTTTGATCATCTCATCAAAGCGAATGTTCCAACTCCGAGATGCTTGCACCAGCCCATAAATGGATCGCTGGAGCTTGCATACTTTGTTAGCATTCTTAGGATCGACAAAACCTTCCGGCTGCATCATATACAGCTCTTCCTTAAGGTGACCGTTAAGGAATGCCGTTTTGACGTCCATCTGCCATATCTCATAATCATAGTATGCGGCATTTGCTAACATGATTCGGACGGACTTAAGCTTCGCTACGGGAGAGAAAGTCTCATCGTAGTCAACCCCTTGAACTTGCCGATAACCCTTAGCGACTAGTCGAGCTTTATAGATGGTGACATTACCATCCGCGTCCGTCTTCTTCTTAAAGATCCATTTGTTTTCTACCGCTCGCCGATCATCGGGCAAGTCAGTCAAAGTCCATACTTTGTTTTCATACATGGATTCTATCTCGGATTGCATGGCTACTAGCAATATGTTGGAATCTGGGCCTGCCATCGCTTCTTCATAGTTCGAAGGTTCACCGTTGTCTAACAACATGATTTCCAGGACAGGGTTGCCATACCACTCTGGTGTGGAACGTGTCCTCGTGGACCTACGAAGTTCAGTAGCAACTTGATCCGAAGTACCTTGATCATCATCATTAATTTCCTCTCCAGTCGGTGTAGGCACCACAGGAACATTTTCCTGAGCTGCACTACTTTCCGGTTCAAGAGGTAGTACTTCATCGAGTTCTACTTTCCTCCCACTTACTCCTTTCGAGAGAAACTCTTTTTCAAGAAAGGATCCATTCTTGGCAACAAAGATCTTGCCTTCGGATCTAAGGTAGAAGGTATACCCAATGGTTTCCTTGGGGTATCCTATGAAGACGCATTTTTCCGACTTGGGTTCGAGCTTTTCAGGTTGAAGTTTCTTGACATAAGCATTGCATCCCCAAACTTTTAGAAACGACAGCTTAGGTTTCTTCCCAAACCATAATTCATACGGTGTCGTCTCAACGGATTTAGACGGTTCCCTATTTAAAGTGAATGTAGCTGTCTCTAGAGCGTATCCCCAAAATGATAGCGGTAAATCGGTAAGAGACATCATAGATCGCACCATATCTAATAGAGTGCGATTACGACATTCGGACACACCGTTACGCTGAGGTGTTCCAGGCGGCGTGAGTTGTGAAACGATTCCACATTTTCTTATGTGTGTACCAAATTCGTGACTTAAATATATTCTCCTCCACGATCTGATCGTAAGAATTTTATCTTTCGGTCACGTTGATTCTCTACTTCATTCTGAAACTCCTTGAACTTTTCAAAGGTCTCAGACTTGTGTTTCATCAAGTAGACATACCCATATCTACTTAAGCCATCAGTGAGAGTGAGAACATAACGATATCCTCCGCGAGCCTCAACGCTCATTGGACCACACACATCAGTATGTATGATTTCCAATAAGTTGGTTGCTCCCTCCATAGTTCC
Organism: Triticum aestivum; assembly: GCF_018294505.1. NCBI lineage: Eukaryota > Viridiplantae > Streptophyta > Magnoliopsida > Poales > Poaceae > Triticum > Triticum aestivum. The sequence continues at coordinate 113,466,438 of NC_057795.1, forward strand.
GGAGAACGGAGTCTTGGTCATTTTTCCCATGAGGCATGGTTCGCATGTGTCAAATGATTCATAATCGAGAGACTCTAAAAGTCCATCAGCATGGAGCTTCTTCATGCGCTTGACACCAATGTGACCAAGGCGGCAGTGCCACAAGTATGTGGGACTATATTTATCAACTTTACATCTTTTGGTATTCACACTATGAATATGTTTAACATTACGTTCAAGATTCATTAAGAATAAACCATTGACCATCGGGGCATGACCATAAAACATATCTCTCATATAAATAGAACAACCATTATTCTCGGATTTAAATGAGTAGCCATCTCGTATTAAACGAGATCCAGATACAATGTTCATGCTCAAACTTGGCACTAAATAACAATTATTGAGGTTCATAACTAATCCCGTGGGTAAATGTAGAGGCAGCGTGCCAACGGCAATCACATCGACCTTGGAACCATTCCCGACGCGCATCGTCACCTCGTCCTTCGCTAGTCTCCGCTTATTCCGCAGCTCCTGCTGGGAGTTACAAATGTGAGCAACGACACCGGTATCAAATACGAGGAGTTACTATGAGTGCTGGTAAGGTACACATCAATTACATGTATATCACATATACCTTTAGTGTTGCCGGCCTTCTTGTCCGCTAAGTATTTGGGGCAGTTCCGCTTCCAGTGACCCTTCCCTTTGCAATAAAAGCACTCAGTCTCAGGCTTGGGTCCATTCTTTGACTTCTTCCCGGCAACTGGCTTACCGGGCGCGGCAACATCTTTGCCGTCCTTCTTGAAGTTCTTCTTACCCTTGCTCTTCTTGAACTTAGTGGTCTTATTGACCATCAACACTTGATGTTCTTTCTTGATTTCAACCTCTGCCGACTTCAGCATTGAAAATACTTCAGGAATGGTCTTTACCATCCCCTGCATATTGTAGTTCATCACTAAGCTCTTGTAGCTCGGTGGGAGCGACTGAAGGATTCTGTCAATGACCGCCTCGTCCGGGAGGTTGATCTCCAGCTGGGACAGGCGGTTGTGCAACCCAGACATTTTGAGTATGTGCTCACTGACAGAACTGTTTTCCTCCATCTTACAACTATAGAACTTGTCGGAGACTTCATATCTCTCGACCCAGGCATGAGCTTGAAAAACCATTTTCAGCTCCTCGAACATGTCATATGCTCCGTGTTGCTCAAAACGCTTTTGGAGCCCCGGTTCTAAGCTGTAAAGCATGCCGCACTGAACGAGGGAGTAATCATCAGCACGTGACTGCCAAGCGTTCATAACGTCTTGGTTCTCTGGGATGGGTGCTTCACCTAGCGGTCCTTCTAGGACATATGCTTTCTTGGCTGCTATGAGGATGATCCTCAGGTTCCAGACCCAGTCCGAATAGTTGTTGCCATCATCTTTCAGCATGGTTTTCTCTAGGAACGCGTTGAAGTTCATGTTGACATGAGCGTTGGCCATTTGATCTACAAGACATATTTTGCAAAGATTTTAGACTAAGTTCATGATAATTAAGTTTATCTAATCAAATTATTCAATGAACTCCCACTCAGATTTGACATCCCTCTAGTCATCTAAGTGTTACACGATCCGAGTCGACTAGGCCGTGTCCGATCATCACGTGAGACGGACTATTCATCATCGGTGAACATCTCCATGTTGATCGTATCTTCCATACAACTCATGTTTGACCTTTCGGTCTCTTGTGTTCTGAGGCCATGTCTGTACATGCTAGGCTCGTCAAGTTAACCCTAAGTGTTTATGCATGTGTAAAACTGTCTTACACCCGTTGTATGTGAACGTAAGGATCTATCACACCCGATCATCACGTGGTGCTTCGGAACGACGAACTTTAGCAACGGTGCACAGTTAGGGGGAACACCTTCTTGAAATTATTATAAGGGATCATCTTATTTACTACTGCCGTTCTAAGTAAACAAGATGCATAAAACATAATAAACATCACATGCAATTATATAAAGTAGTGATATGATATGGCCAATATCATATAGCTCCTTCGATCTCCATCTTCGGGGCTCCATGATCATCTTCGTCACCGGCATGACACCATGATCTCCATCATCATGATCTCCATCATTGTGCCTCCATGAAGTTGCTCGCCAACTATTACTTCTACTACTATAGCTAACGGTTTAGCAATAAAGTAAAGTAATTACATGGCGTTAAATCATTGACACGCAGGTCATACAATAATTAAGACAACTCCTATGGCTCCTGCCGGTTGTCATACTCATCGACATGCAAGTCGTCCATTCCTATTACAAGAACATGATCTCATACATCACAATATATCATTCATCATTCATCACAACTTCTGGCCATATCACATCACATGACAATTGCTGCAAAAACAAGTTAGACGTCCTCTAATTGTTGTTGCATCTTTTACGTGGCTGCAATTGGGTTCTAGCAAGAATGTTTTCTTACCTACGAATAACCACAACGTGATTTTGTCAACTTCTATTTACCCTTCATAAGGACCCTTTTCATCGAATCCGCTCCAACTAAAGTAGGAGAGACAGACACCCGCTAGCCACCTTATGCAAGTAGTGCATGTCAGTCGGTGGAACCTGTCTCACGTAGCGTACGTGTAAGGTCAGTCCGGGCCGCTTCATCCCACAATACTGCTGAAGCAAGAAAATACTAGTAGTGACAAGCAAGTTGACAAGATCTACGCCCACAACAGATTTGTGTTCTACTCGTGCAATAGAGAACTACGCATAGACCTAGCTTTGATACCACTGTTGGGGAACGTTGCATAAAATAAAAATTTTCCTATGTTCACCAAGATCCATCTAGGAGTTCATCTAGCAATGAGAGGGAGAGATGCATCTACATACCACTTTGTAGATCGCGTGCGGAAGCGTTCAAGAGAACGGGGTTGAGGTAGTCGTTCTCGTCGTGATCCTATCACCAGAGATCCTAGCGCCGAACGGACGACACCTCCGCGTTCAACACACGTATGGTCAGCGTGACGTCTCCTCCGTCTTGATCCAGCAAGGAGGAAGGAGAGGTTGATGAAGATCCAGCAGCACAACGGCGTGGTGGTGGATGCAGCAGGACTTCGGCAGGGCTTCGCCAAGCAATTGCGGGAGGAGGAAGAGGTGTAGCAGGGGGAGGGAGGCGCCAAGACTCAAGGTACGGCTACCCTCCCTCCCCCCTCCTTTATATAGGCCCCCAGGGGGGCGCCGGCCCTGGGAGATCCAATCTCCCAAGGGGGGGGGGCGGCCAGGGGGGGTGGAGTGCCCCTAAGCCAAGTGGGGTGCGCCCCCCACCTAGGGTTTCCAACCCTAGGCACAGGGGGCCCAAGGGGGGGCGCACCAGCCCACTAGGGGCTGGTTCCCCTCCCACTTCAGCCCACGGGGCCCTCCGGGATAGGTGGCCCCACCCGGTGGACCCCCGGGACCCTTCCGGTGGTCCCGGTACAATACCGGGTGACCCCGAAACTTTCCCGATGGCCGAAACAACACTTCCTATATATAATTCTTTACCTCCGGACCATTCCGGAACTCCTCGTGACGTCCGGGATCTCATCCAGGACTCCGAACAACATTCGGTTTGCTGCATACTCATATTCATACAACCCTAGCGTCACCGAACCTTAAGTGTGTAGACCCTACGGGTTCGGGAGACATGCAGACATGACCGAGATGGCTCTCCGGTCAATAACCAACAGCGGGATCTGGATACCCATGTTGGCTCCCACATACTCCTCGATGATCTCATCGGATGAACCACAATGTCGAGGATTCAAGCAACCCCGTATACTATTCCCTTTGTCAGACGGTATGTTACTTGCCCGAGATTCGATCGTCGGTATCCCAATACCTTGTTAAATCTCGTTACCGGCAAGTCACTTCACTCGTACCGTAATGCATGATCCTGTGACCAGACACTTGGTCACTTTGAGCTCATTATGATAATGCACCACCGAGTGGGCCCAGTGATACCTCTCCGTAATACGAAGTGACAAATCCCAGTCTCAATCCGTGTCAACCCAACAGACACTTTCGGAGATACCTGTAGTGCACCTTTATAGTCACCCAGTTACGTTGTGACGTTTGGTACACCCAAAGCACTCCTACGGTATCCGGGAGTTACACGATCTCATGGTCTAAGGAAGAGATACTTGACATTGGAAAAGCTCTAGCAAAACAAACTACACGATCTTGTGCTATGCTTAGGATTGGGTCTTGTCCATCACATCATTCTCCTAATGATGTGATACAGTTATCAACGACATCCAAATGTCCATAGTCAGGAAACCATGACTATCTGTTGATTAACGAGCTAGTCAACTAGAGGCTTACTAGGGACATGTTGTGGTCTAAATATTCACACGTGTATTATGATTTCCGGATAATACAATTATAGCATGAATAAAAGACAACTATCATGAACAAAGAAATATAATAATAATCCTTTTATTATTGCCTCTAGGGCATATTTCCAACAAATAAGACATTGGTGGTAAGAAATATGACGATCACTGCCCACAACTCTTTGTGTTCTACTCATGCATATCATCTACGCATAGACCTGGCTCGGATGCCACTGTTGTGGAACATAGCATGCAATTTCAAAAAAATTCCTATGCTCACGCAAGATCTATCTAGGAGATGCATAGCAATGAGAGGGGGAGAGTTTGTCTACGTACCCTCGTAGACCGTACGCAGAAGCGTTTGACAACGTGGTTGATGTAGTCAAACTTCTTCTAGTTCCGACCGATCAAGTACCGAACGTACGACACCTCCGAGTTCTGCACACGTTCAGCTCGATGACGTCCCTCACCCTCTTGATCCATCAAGATGTCGAGGAAGTAGATGAGTTCCGTCAGCAAAACAACATCGTGTTGGTGATGGTGAAGTGATCTGTGCAGGACTTCACCTAAGCATCACGAGTATATGACCAAGGGCGTAAACTGTGGAGGGGGGGTGCCGCACACGGCTAACAATTGATGTTGTCTTGTGCTAGGTGGAGGGAGGGAGGATCAGCTAAGGGGTGCGCCCCAAGTAGGCCAAATCCTACTTGGGGTCTTCCCCAATTCGCCCCCCGCCATAATTGTCGAAAGGAAAAAGGGAAGAGGGAAGAAGAGAAGGTAGGGGGGGGGGCGAACCCACTCTTCTCCTTCTCCAATTCAGCCTCCTACCATAAGGGGGGCACGCCACCCCATGTGGGCTGGTCTGCTCCCCTCCCATGGCCCATGTGGCCCATATGTTCCCTCCGGGGGTTCCAGTAACCCCTCCGGTACTCTGATAAATACCTGATACAATCCAAAACACTTCCGGTGTCCGAATACTATCGGCCTATATATCAATCTTTACCTCTTGACCATTTCGAGACTCATCGTCATGTCTGTGATCACATCCAGAACTCGGACAACTTCGGTCACCAAATCACATAACTCATATAATACTATATCGTCAACTTATGTTAAGCGTGCGGACCCTACGAGTTTGAGAACTATGTAGACATGACCAAGACAGCTCTTTGGTCAATAACCAATAGCGGAACCTAGATGCTCATATTGGCTCCTACATATTCTAAGAAGATCTTTATCGTTCGAACTGTTATGACACCATACGTAATTCCCTTTGTCCATTAGTATGTCACTTGCCCGAGATTCGATCGTCGATATGTTCATACCTAGTTCAATCTTGGCAAATCTCTTTACTCGTTCCGTAATACATCATCCTACAACTAGCTCATTAGTCAGTTTGCTTGCAAGGCTTCCTATGATGTGTATTACCGAGAGGGCCCAAAGATACCTCGCTGATACTCGGAGTGACAAATCCTTGTCTCAATCTATGCCAACTCAACAAACACCTTCGGACATACCTGTAGAGCATCATTATAATCACCCAGTTATGTTGTGATGTTTGATAGCACATAAGGCATTCCTCTGATATCCGGGAGTTGCATAATCTCATAGTTGAAGGAATATGTATTTGACATGAAGAAAGCAATAGCAGTGAAACTGAACGATCAATATGCTATGCTAACCGATGGGTCTTGTCCACCACATCATTCTCCTAATGATGTGATCTTGTTCATCAAATGACAACACATGTCTATGGTTAGGAAACTTAACCATCTTTGATTAACAAGCTAGTCTAGTAGAGGCTTACTAGGGACACGGTGTTTTGTCTATGTATCCACACATGTATCAAGTTTCCAGTTAATACAATTCTAGCATGAATAATAAACATTTATCATGATATAAGGAAATATAAAATAAAAACTTTATTATTGCCTCTAGGGCATATTTCCTTCACTGGTATGGTTACTCGATGCTGCTGCTGAAGTGTACCTACAATGCTGGCTATTACCACGCGCTACTGCTAAGTTGCAGTAGCACAACCCACTATCCCCGTGCCACTATTAAGTTTCTGTCTATAGGGTTCTCCCTAGTAATTTTGTAGGCTAATGATTTTCTGGCAAAGAATAACCCGTTACACCAAATGATGCAGTCAAGACAGCCAAAACCACACCTGTGACCCAGGTTAATTCATGGGATTTTTTAAACCCCCTGTGAGATACACATGAAATACATGCAGGATCATCATTAAAACCGTCATACTTGCTGACCATCGATGAACTCATCAGATTAAGCAACCAAAGTTGGCCTCGGTCATTATGTATTGAACCAAGGAAAAAGCCTGTATAACGGTTGGTCAGTAGTAAAAAGTCATAGCAAAACCGGTAGTGACTTGTACTACAAAAAAGTGTAATTCTCCCTAAACAATAAAATATGTTGACATGGGGAGGAGTATATTTACTAGTTATATCATCCTCAATTGCTTGAATCTCAAGATGTTCCTCAAACGAATCATATACTTTATTGATAATCCATACACGAAATTTTACTAAATTTGAAAGAAATTATATTAAGAAGTAATCTCTATGGAGTTAGAGACGCATCCATTTGCGTCAAATGTCCTAGATACATAACTGCTCAAGATATCATCTTACCGCCTTTTGTAGAAATCGTTGATACAACACAACCTATAGCTAACTTGACAAAGCCCATTGATTTCTGTATTGATTTAAAGATCAAGAGAGACCATGGATATTAGACAGAACTCAGGTCACTGCCAAGTGGGCCCTAACTGGGGATACACTCTCCTATTGTCACATAAATATTGACCTTGCTCTTCTTCTCTACTTTACCCTTTATGCTTGCCGATCGAATCCTGAAATCCCAGCTCTCGTTGATACCTCTCGTCCGAAGTTGCCACTCGTCCACGACTATCATTGCTGCCTTTCGCATCTCTCATCTTCGTAGGCATTGATGACTGCCTGTCTCCATCGCCTATCACCGTCCAACACCTCGATGACCTCTAGAAAACCCTAGGCATGCACCAGAAAAAATGTAGGTAAATCCTTCACCATTCTCTTCCAATCCCATTTGAATCACAGTCTAATACATTATTTTTTTACTGCCTCAATGGTTTGTATTTGTAGTACCCAAACTCTTTGGACACCAGGCGTTTGTGTGACAATGATCACGTAATGCATGCCAAAACACTTCTACATCATGCTTCTAGAGGGCCCTGAAGAGAGACGATATGTTAAAGATTGATCTAGCAAAGTGATGCGGCTTGAACTACGTCGGTATTTCCCCAAAGAGGAAGGGATGATGCAACCCATCTACTGTAGGTATTGCCCTCAGTGATGAGACCAAGGTTATCGAACCAGTAGGAGAACCACGCAACACTACGTAAATAGTACCTACAAACAAATAACAAATAGTTGCAACCCGACGTAAAGGAGGGCTTGTCAATCCCTCCCGGGTAAAAAGTTAGATAAAATTGTAGTACTTTGGATAAATAGATCTCGCGGGAATGCGAGATAAAATAAATAACAATAAATTGCAGCAAGGTATTTTTGGGTTCTTGGATTAATAGATCTGAAAATAAAATCGAACAAAAATAGATCTCAAAGGCAAATATGATAAAGAAGAGACCCGGGAGCCGTAGATTTCACTAGTGGCTTCTCTCGAGAAAAATAGCATACGGTGGGTAAACAAATTACTATTGGGGAATTGATAGAACTTCAAATAATTATGACGATATCCAGGCAATGATCATTATATAGGCATCACGTCCAAGATTAGTAGATCGACTCCTGCCTGCATCTACTACTATTACTCCACACCTCGACAGCTATCCAGCATGCATCTAGTGTATTCAGTTCATGAAAAAATGGGGTAATGCAATAAGAATGATGAAATGATGTAGACAAGATATGTTCATGTAGGAATATACCCCATCTTGTCATCCTTAATAGAAACAATACATACGTGTTATTTCCCCTTCTGTCACTGGGATTGAGCACCGTAAGATCGAACCCATCACAAAGCACCTCTTCCCATGGCAAAAAAATTTGATCTAGTCGACCTATCTAAATCAAAGATTCGAAGAAGAAAAATATGAGGCTATAAGTAATCATGCATATAAGATATCAAAAGACTCAAATAACTTTCATGGATGAAAACAAAGATTTGATCATAAACTCAAAGTTCATCGGATCCCAACAAACACACCACAAAAAGAGTTACATCAAATAGATCTCCAAGGGACCGTTGTATTGAGAATCAAAAGAGAGATAGAGGGATCCATCCAGCTACTAACTACGGTCCGGTAGGTCTACAATGATGTAACGCCCCGGATACAACTTTCCATATTCGTAACTCCAACTCTTGCCTTTTCCGGAGATGCGATATGTTATTTCCTTCGTGGTTGGGTTTTTGTCTTTTGTATTGCATTTTGTTCATGTCAGGCATCTCATCTCATAGCATCATGTGCATCGCATCCATATGTTTTCATAAAACTTGCATCCGTCCGGGTTTCCCTGGTTCTCTCCGTTGTTCGTTCTGAGCCCGACCACACTCGCACGCGCCCGCGGCACCTCTGAAATATTATTTTATAAGTGGCATAAAAATGTTCTCGGAATGGGTTACAACTTGTCGTGCGGTCTTATTATAGTGTAGACAGGTCGCCTGCCAAGTTTCGTCGCATTCGGAGTCCATTTGATAGCCCAACCGTTAAATATATAGCGGCACCGTAGCTGGTTCATTCGTCGGACGTTTCGGTCTCCGAAATCGTGCCGGGGTGCATTTCTCCTCTCTCTCCTATCAGCCCAAGCCTCTCTCACACAGCCCACTAGCCCACCTATCTAACCCCCTCCGCCCCGGACCGTTGGATCGAGATCCGATGTCCGAAAACGGAGCAGAAACCCCCTAATCCTAGCCCCTACCCTATATAAACACCCCCTCCTTCCATTTTGGGCAGCCTAGCCCCTCCACCTACCTCTAGCCTCCCCCTCGGGATCCCCGCAGCCGCCAACCGCCGCTCCCCTCCATTTCCGCGCCTCTCCAACCCTGCTCCGCCACTTGGCGCTACCGCCGGCGCGCCCCGGACCAATCCACGCGCGCCATGTCGCCCCCTGACCGTCTCGAGCCACTGCCCCGCCGCCACGTGGCATCGCCACCTCACCCCGCGCCTCCAGCCGCTCGGGCCCGTCCGAGCCCGTGCGCAGCCCGCCGGGGCCCCGATCTGGGCCGAGGCTCGCTCCGCGCTGCCGCCCCGCAGCGCTCGCCCGTCCCTGCGCCTCGCTCCGCGCCGCAGGAGCCGGGCTCCCCGCGAGCTCCTCCACCTCCCGAGCACCTCGCGCATTGCCGGCCTCCTCCAGCCGTCGCCGGAGCCGCCCTCTCCGCCGTCCCAGGTCGCCGCTTCCCTCTCTCTCCCGTGTCTCCCTCTGGTTTCTCTCTCTCTCAGATCTCTCTCTCTCCCCTTGCAGGAACCTCGCCGCCGCCGCCAGGAACCTCGTCGCCGGCCTCCCTCGGCCTAGGGAACGTCGGATCCGGCTGTTCCCTCGCTGGATCTGGACGCCAGCGCCGCCCCCATGGCCTCCTCTAGCCTCGCCGGCCCTTGGAGGAGCCCCGCCGCTGTCTGCCGCCTTCGTCTCGATCGGGACTGAGCACGAGCGCTCGTGCCCCTGCGCGTGGGCCCCGCAAGCCCAGGCCCGCAGCCGCAGCCAGCGCCAGGCCCAGCCGAAGCCAGCCAGGCCCAACGCCCCTTCCAGCCTGCCCGCGGCCCAGCTCCGACCGACCGGGCCTTGGCCCAGGGTGAGCCGCCCCCGCCCCCTCTCCTGTGCACTTGTGGGCTGACTAGATTCGGCCCGTTGCTATTTTTTTCCCTGTCCAGCAATTTTAACATTATCCGTAGAATTAACAGATTTACAGAAAAACCCCTGAAGTTCATGCATATAATAACTCCACAACTGTGCATCGGATTAAAATAAATTATATATGTAAAATGCTCAGAAAATTGTGTAGATTAATAATATGCCACTTTCATCCATGTTTAAAATGTTTAAAATGCTGTTCGTGTTAATTTGCATAAATGCCATGTTAAAATGCTTTAATTCATAACTAAATAACCATAGCTCCATTTTAAATAAACTTTATATGTAAATGGGGTGGAAGAATGCCTAGTTTAACATGGTGGCATTGTTTTGCATGTCTAACAACTCTAAAATATGGTTTACGGCAGAACAAGACCAAATCTAGAATATGGACATGATGTTTTTCCGGAATTGTTGTTTGTTGTTCCGGCCTCATTTAAACTTGCCTAAATAGTTAGTTTTGTCATGCTTCACCTCTTGCCATGTTAACCAAACATTTAATATTGTTGAGTCCCTAACCGGGAGAGAACTAAATAATTGATGTGGTGTTTTGCATGTTGAGCTCCACTTAATTTGTAGGATTGTTTGTGCACTTTGCCATGCCATGCCTCATTAAACCGGACATGCATCATACTTGTTTGTGCATCATGTCATGTTCATGCTTGTGCATTTACCATGTTTTTTGTTTCTTTCCGGTGTTGCTTCTAGTTCCCGTAATGTTGCGATTTTGAGGATTCGTTCGACTACTTCCGTTTGTCTTCTTCATGGACTCGTTCTTCTTCCTAGCGGGACTTCAGGCAAGATGACCGCTACCCTGGATCTCACTACTATCATTGCTATGCTAGTTGCTTCGTTCCATCGCTATGCTGCATTACCTATCTGTTGCTCTTCAAGCCTCCCAAAATGCCATGAACCTCTAACCTTTGACACCCTTCCTAGCAAACCATTGTTTGGCTATGTTACCGCTTTGCTCAGCCCTCTTATAGCGTTGCTAGTTGCAGGTGAAGTTGAAGATTTCTCCATGGTGGACAGGATTTTGGTTGGGATATCACAATATCTCTTATATTATTAATGCATCTATATATTTGGTAAAGGGTGGAAGGCTCGGCCTTATGCCTGGTGTTTTGTTCCACTCTTGCCGCCCTAGTTTCCGTCATACCGGTGTTATGTTCCCGGATTTTGCGTTCCTTACACGATCGGGTGATTTATGGGACCCCCTTGACAGTTCGCTTTGAATAAAACTCCTCCAGCAAGGCCCAACATTGACTTTTACCATTTGCCTCACCACCACCTATATTTCCCTTGGGAGTAATTAACCCAAGGGTCCTCTTTATTACAGCCCCCCCGGGCCAATGCTTGTCTAAGTGTTGGTCCAAACTAGAGCACCGTGCGGGACCATCCCTTGGCAACTTGGGTTACATCGGTACCTGTACGCTTAGCTTATCCGGTGTTGCCCTGAGAACGAGATATGTGCAGCTCCTATCGGGATTGTCGGCGCATCGGGCGGTCTTGCTGGTCTTGTTTTACCACTGTCAAAATGTCTTGTAAACCGGGATTCCGAGTCTGATCGAGTCTTCCTGGGAGACGGTCTATTCCTTCGTTGATCGCGAGAGCTTGTCATGGGCTAAGTTGGGACACCCCTGCAGGGTATAATCTTTTGAAAGCCGTGCCTGCGGTTATAGGCAGATGGGAATTTGTTAATGTCCGGTTGTAGATAACTTGACACCAGATCCGAATTAAAACGCATCAACCGCGTGTGTAGCCATGATGGTTTCTTTTCGGCGGAGTCCGGGAAGTGAACACGGTCTTTGGGTTATGTTTGACGTAAGTAGGAGTTCAGGATCACTTCTTGATCATTGCTAGTTTCACGACCGTTCCGCTTGCTCTCTTCTTGCTCTTATTTGCGTATGTTAGCCACCATATATGCTTAGTCGCTGCTGCAGCCTCACCACTTTACCCCTTCCTTTCCCTTTGAGCTTTGCTAGTCTTGATACCCATGGTAATGGGATTGCTGAGTCCTCATGGCTCACAGATTACTACAACAACAGTTGCAGGTGCAGGTTTATGCGATGAGAATGACGCGAGAGCGATGCTTGCTTCTCTTGGAGTTCTTCTTCTGCTTCTTCTTCGATCAGGGGATAGGTTCCAGGTCGGCAGCCTGGGCTAGCAGGGTGGATGTCGTTTGAGTTTCTGTTTGTGATTCATCCGTAGACGGATGATGCTCTCATGTATTGTAATGTTGTATTCGGGTGGCATTGTATGCCTTATGTATGTATCCCCATCTATTATGTAATGTTGATGTAATGATATCCACCTTGCAAAAGCGTTTCAATATGCGGGTCTATCCTTGGTGGGACCTTTGAGTTCCTTTTGGATAGGGTCGCATATTGGGCGTGACAAGTTGGTATCAGAGCCTCGACCGACCATAGGAGCCCCCTTGATTGTTGGCCGTTGTTGAGTCTAGAAGAAAACTATTTTGAGTCTTAGGATTATATATATCGGAGAGTAGGATTCTTTTTACTCCTCAGCCCCTTCGTCGCTCTGATGAGGTCTCCTGACGTAGATGTTTTGTCTTTCGTCTCCTCAAATTTCACTAAAATTTTTAGGATCACGCGGGTATCTTGGAATTGTTCCGATGGTTTTGTGACGAGAACATTGTTCTTGGTGCCTCCTGTCTATTATGTGGCTTTGACCCGGGGAGTTGAGCTCCGAGGTGTTGTCGTCACAATTTTATCATTGCAGTTCTGGAATACCTAAGTTTTGCCGACATCAAAAATCTCTTTTATGCAGTTGTTGGTGAGATAACCTCGACGTCACCCAGTACTAGGGAGTTCGGGAGTATTGCCATAACTCGTATAACGGATGCTTTTCGAAGGTTGAGGTACACGATTTCCGAAGGTTTCTTGGTTATGTGTTGACGGATGGATACAGCTTGGATATAGGTATTGTTAGTTTTGGGTGAGATATATATTGCTTCCCCTGTATCCCCAACACCAGATTGCATAACCAGAAAGTTTCGGGTGTTTTATAGGTGGGAATTCAAGTAGCTCCTAGAATATCTTTTCGACAGATGCATGATATGAGATTGGGGTTTGACGTCTAGTGGTCCGCCTTTCCACGGTCGTTTTTACAGTGGTCTCGTTGTGTCTTAAAGAACCCTTGGCTATGCTGGTTCGAGGACACTTCGTATGTCATGTGCACTGCCTTGTACATGATGGTGTTGTACACTCGAGCCCGTGTGGGCCCCACCACGAAAACTTCGAACGAAATCTCTATCTTATGTTTGTTCTGGCTTATTCTGTAAGCCAAATCCTTTGTTTTGTTTTATTTGTGGTATTCGAGTTGCTTCGAAGTCAAATGTTGAATCCATACCTTTCATAAACGGTGTTCTCATATTGCTATGTGAATACTAATCCTTCTTGGTCATCGAGTTTGTGATGTCAATTCTTTCCAACCGGTGTGCTTCTCTTCAAGTGGATCCGATCATTTCAACATTTGTGAGATCAATTCTAAGTGTTCACAACGGTATCCGTTTCATCCATCCCCAAGTTGCCTTTGTTTTCCCGCCCTCCCACCCTTTTTCTTTAAGAACTCAGATTTCTTAATCATGTATCCTTTTATTTGTGGGAAGTCTCTTCATTCTTTTCTTTCAATGTTCTTATCCGGTGATCCCTCATGAAGATGCTCAATAGTTTCAAGTTCATCATCCTTCATTGTTGTTTCTTCTCCGGTGGATTCAAGTCAAGTTTTCGGTGTTGATCATATTCCCTTCCTTGTTTCAAGTGTTTCCGTATGCCGGTGGACCTCTTAATCAGTCACCTCTCTCTACTCGTATCCGTAGTGCTGAAGATATCTCAGAAGATTTGTGTTTCCATTCTTAATCCGTTGAATCTATTTGGATATCATTATCTCATTCAAGCCATTTAATTCAACCGGTGCAATATCTTTTTTTCAAGCAATCGTTCAACAGTGTATCTTTTGAGTGGGCCCTAACCCACAGGTCTTTTCCCAGGATCTTACTTGACTCTTCTAATTATTCTGGAGCTATTCCCAAATTCTTTTCAAAGTGTGACATAAGAATGGATCCCATCAGTCACATGCCTTCTCCAAGATTGCTTTCAAATTCTTTTCATTGTTGGCTCAACCTCTTCGCTTTTCATTCTCCCGGAGTATCTCAGTAATTTTGGTGGTGTTTCTCGTCATCATTTGAAGACCGAAGAAGAGTTTCTCTTAAATCTTGCTCCATTCTCTTCAAGATTCACGGTTCTAGCTTCATGCTATCCTCATAATTGTTCTGATTGTGAGATTTCTTTTCTTACCATCTGATGCATTTCAGGAGTCACTTCCTTTCTTGATAATCCATATGCCATCATTTCTGAATATTACTCATTCTCAACCTTCAACTCTTGTTCTCCAAATCTTACCGGTGAATGGTTCAAATACCCTCTAGTCAGTTCATGTTCTCTTCGTTCTCATGTATCTAAATCGCCTCAAGTATCTTCATTCGTTTTCCAATTCTTCCCGGTGAATTGTGCCTTTGCTATGGTCTTTTTCAATTCTTTCGATGGTTCGTTCAAGATTTCACTTTCTTCGTTATCATATCAATTCATCCATTCTTTCGTTGTTTCAATCCCACCGGTGGTTCCATCAAGACCTTCTCAAGTTTGCTCTATATCTCTCTTAATCCTTTCTACGAGAATAAGTAGTATGCCAAATCCATTGCTTATCATCAATTTAATTTGATGAAGGATAAGCATACAATAAATCTTATTCTTATTTCCTCGAGGTGATTCAAGTCTTTTATTTCCGGAGTTCCAAGTTTTCTTGGTTATATCGTGGCAAAGCTCCATCTAAATCATCGCAAGGTTTCACCTTTTGTTTTCTACTTCTCTTTCTTTTTATCATCCTTTTATTACCGGAGCTCTTCATTGAGGCTCTACATGATGGTTCATCAAGGATTCTTTTCAATCTTCAATTTTTCTTCAAGATTTCTCTCGAAGTTATGATCCGCCAAGCTATACTCTAAAATAAACATGGTGCTCAACACATGTTTTATTTTGAGGAGTTCAAGTATTCTTCATCTTGCATTTTGAGGTGCAATTCTCCTACCTTATCTTTTGAGATGGTGTTATATCATTCTTGACAGTTTCCCTTCAAGTTTTATGATTCACAAGTTGTCAAGAATGAGATATTGTGAAACCATCATTTTCTCTTCGATCATGAATTGTTTCAACCCATATAAATCTCTTCGTTGGAGTTATCTTGTGTCATATTTCACCTAAAGCCTTCCATTGGGAATGTTGCTATTTGTGGTGCTTATCATTGATCCAAGCTTTCTCCATATCCTTCTCGGTGAAAGAGGTTTTTCATCTCTTCGTTGATCTCAAACAAGCAATTGTTTTTTCGTTAGTGGCAGAATGTCATCTCATAGTCTTGAGATGTTTCCATAAGCCCACTACAAGCTTATTCTTTTCGTTGTTAGTTTTCCAACAACTCCGTTATAACCTTCTTGGAAGGATGCTTTCCAAGCTCATTTGTGGTAGAAGTTGGCATATTCTTCTCCATTCTTTTTTCCAGTGATCTATCTTCTATTCTTTCTTCCGAAGGCATTGTGATGTTGTTCTCTTCACTCATCATCTTGTTTTGTCAAGATCATGTTCTTTTCCATGCTTATCCACTTAACCGGAGTGTTGTGTCTATCATTCTTCTTTTAACCGGAGTCTCATCCAAGTGCTTTCATTTTGCCAAGTTCATGTTCTATTCCTTCCATGTTCAACTGGAGTGCTGGCCGAATTCTTCCTCTCTCATCTTGTTGTAACCGGAGTGGTTTTGAACCCTATCTTGTCAATTAAACTCTTGATTCATGTCTTTGCAACCTTCAAGTTATCGTAATGTTCCTTGTTCCTTTTTTCTAACGGATTGTTTGCAATCTCGTTCATCTCTAATTGCTCAACCTCTCAAGGTTTGTGGTTTCACTCATTGGTCGAAGAAGCAACTTAGTTTTACCACTTATCTTCCTCTTCCTTTTCCCTCCGGTGCCATCCTAGATCTTGGGATGAGATTCTCTCGTAGTGGTGGAGTGTTGTAACGCCCCGGATATAGCTTTCCATATTCGTAACTGCAACTCTTGCCTTTTCCGGAGATGCGATATGTTATTTCCTTCGTGGTTGGGTTTTTGTCTTTTGTTTTGCATTTTGTTCATGTCAGGCATCTCATCTCATAGCATCATGTGCATCGCATCCATATGTTTTCATAAAACTTGCATCCGTCCGGGTTTCCCCGGTTCTCTCCGTTGTTCGTTCTAAGCCCGACCACACTCGCACGCGCCCGCGGCACCTCCGAAATATTATTTTATAAGTGGCATAAAAATGTTCTCGGAATGGGTTACAACTTGTCGTGCGGTCTTATTATAGTGTAGACAGGCCGCCTGCCAAGTTTCGTCGCATTCGGAGTCCATTTGATAGCCCAACCGTTAAATATATAGCGGCACCGTCGCCGGTTCATTCGTCGGACGTTTCGGTCTCCGAAATCGTGCCGGGCTGCATTTCTCCTCTCTCTCCTATCAGCCCAAGCCTCTCTCACATAGCCCACTAGCCCACCTATCTAACCCCCTCCGCTCCGGACCGTTGGATCGAGATCCGATGTCCGAAAATGGAGCAGAAACCCCCTAACCCTAGCCCCTACCCTATATAAACACCCCCTCCTTCCATTTTGGGAAGCCTAGCCCCTCCACCTACCTCTAGCCTCCCCCTCGGGATCCCCGCGGCCGCCAGCCGCCGCTCCCCTCCATTTCCGCGCCTCTCCAACCCTGCTCCGCCACTTGGCGCCGCCGCCGGCGCGCCCCGGACCAATCCACGCGCGCCACGTCGCCGCCTGACCGTCTCCAGCCACTGCCCCGTCGCCACGCGGCATCGCCACCTCACCCCGCGCCTCCAGCCGTTCGGGCCCGTCCGAGCCCGTGCGCAGCCCGCCGGGGCCCCGATCTGGGCCGAGGCTCGCTCCGCGCTGCCGCCCCGCAGCGCTCACCCGTCCCTGCGCCTCGCTCCGCGCCGCGGGAGCCGGGCTCCCCGCGAGCTCCTCTGCCTTGCGAGCGCCTCGCACGTTGCCGGCCTTCTCCAGCCGTCGCCGGAGCCGCCCTCTCTGCCGTCCCAGGTCGCCGCTTCCCTCTCTCTCCCGTCTCTCCCTCTGGTTTTTCTCTCTCTCTCAGATCTCTCTCTCTCCCCTTGCAGGAACCCCGCCGCCGCCGCCAGGAACCTCGTTGGCGGCCTCCCTCGGCCTAGGGAACGTCGGATGCGGCTGTTCCCTCGCCGGATTTGGACGCCAGCGCCGCCCCCATGGCCTCCTCTAGCCTCGCCGGCCCTTGCAGGAGCCCCGCCGCTGTCTGCCGCCTTCGTCTCGATCGGGACCGAGGACGAGCGCTCGTGCCCCTGCGCGTGGGCCCCGCAAGCCCAAGCCCGCAGCCGCAGCCATCGCCAGGCCCAGCCGAAGCCAGCCAGGCCCAGCGCCCCTTCCAGCCTGCCCGCGGCCCAGCTCCGATCGACCGGGCCTTGGCCCAGGGTGAGCAGCCCCCGCACCCTCTCCTGTGCACTTGTGGGCTGACTAGATTCGGCCCGTTGCTATTTTTTTCCTTGTCCAGCGATTTTAACATTATCCGTAGAATTAACAGATTTACAGAAAAACCCCTAAAGTTCATGCATATAATAACTCCACAACTGTGCATCGGATTAAAATAATTTATATATGTAAAATGCTCAGAAAATTGTGTAGATTAATATGCCACTTTCATCCATGTTTAAAATGTTTAAAATGCTATTCGTGTTAATTTGCATAAATGCCATGTTAAAATGCTTTAATTCATAACTAAATAACCGTAGCTCCATTTTAAATAAACTTTATATGTAAATGGGGTGGAAGAATGCCTAGTTTAACATGGTGGCATTGTTTTGCATGTCTAACAACTCTAAAATATGGTTTAGGGCAGAACAGGACCAAATCTAGAATATGGACATGATGTTTTTCCGGAATTGTTGTTTGTTGTTCCGGCCTCATTTAAACTTGCCTAAATAGTTAGTTTTGTCATGCTTCACCTCTTGCCATGCTAACCAACATTTAATATTGTTGAGTCCCTAACCGGGAGTGAACTAAATAATTGATGGTGTGTTTTGCATGTTGAGCTCCACTTAATTTGTAGGATTGTTTGTGCACTTTGCCATGCCATGCCTCATTAAACCGGACATGCATCATACTTGTTTGTGCATCATGTCATGTTCATGCTTGTGCATTCACCATGTTGTTTGTTTCTTTCCGGTGTTTCTTCTAGTTCCGGTAATGTTGCGATTGTGAGGATTCGTTCGACTACTTCCGTTCGTCTTCTTCATGGACTCGTTCTTCTTCCTAGCGGGATTTCAGGCAAGATGACCGCTACCCTAGATCTCACTACTATCATTGCTATGCTAGTTGCTTCGTTCTATCGCTATGCTGCGTTACCTATCTGTTGCTCTTCAAGCCTCCCAAAATGCCATGAACCTCTAACCTTTGACACCCTTCCTAGCAAACCATTGTTTGGCTATGTTATCGCTTTGCTCAGCCCTCTTATAGCGTTGCTAGTTGCAGGTGAAGTTGAAGATTTCTCCATGGTGGACAGGATTTTGGTTGGGATATCACAATATCTCTTATATTATTAATGCATCTATATATTTGGTAAAGGGTGGAAGGCTTGGCCTTATGCCTGGTGTTTTGTTCCACTCTTGCCGTCCTAGTTTCCGTCATACCGGTGTTATGTTCCCGGATTTTGCGTTCCGTACGCGGTCGGGTGATTTATGGGACCCCCTTGACAGTTCGCTTTGAATAAAACTCCTCCAGCAAGGCCCAACATTGACTTTTACCATTTGCCTCACCACCACCTATATTTCCCTTGGGAGTAATTAACCCAAGGGTCATCTTTATTACAGCCCCCCGGGCCAATGCTTGTCTAAGTGTTGGTCCAAACTAGAGCACAGTGCGGGACCATCCCTTGGCAACTTGGGTTACGTCAGTACCTGTACACTTAGCTTATCCGGTGTTGCCCTGAGAACGAGATATGTGCAGCTCCTATCGGGATTGTCGGCGCATCGGGCGGTCTTGCTGGTCTTGTTTTACCATTGTCAAAATGTCTTGTAAACCGGGATTCCGAGTCTGATCGGGTCTTCCTGGGAGAAGGTCTATTCCTTCGTTGATCGCGAGAGCTTGTCATGGGCTAAGTTGGGACACCCCTGCAGGGTATAATCTTTCGAAAGCCGCGCCTGCGGTTATAGGCAGATGGGAATTTGTTAATGTCCGGTTGTAGATAACTTGACACCAGATCCGAATTAAAACGCATCAACCGCGTGTGTAGCCGTGATGGTTTCTTTTCGGCGGAGTCCGGGAAGTGAACACGGTCTTTGGGTTATGTTTGACGTAAGTAGGAGTTCAGGATCACTTCTTGATCATTGCTAGTTTCACGACCGTTCCGCTTGCTCTCTTCTCGCTCTTATTTGCGTATGTTAGCCACCATATATGCTTAGTCGCTGCAGCAGCCTCACCACTTTACCCCTTCCTTTCCCTTTAAGCTTTGCTAGTCTTGATACCCATGGTAGAGGATGATGCTCTCATGTATTGTAATGTTGTATTCGGGTGGCATTGTATGCCTTATGTATGTATCCCCATCTATTATGTAATGTTGATGTAATGATGTCCACCTTGCAAAAGCGTTTCAATATGCGGGTCTATCCTTGGTGGGACCTTTGAGTTCCTTTTGGATAGGGTCGCATATTGGGCGTCACAAGTTGGTATCAGAGCCTCGACTGACCATAGGAGCGGGAGGCGACCGAGGTGGGCACAACCCACCAGGACGCGCCTAGGCCCCCAAGCGTGCCCAGGTTGGTTGTGCTCCCCTCAGGGCCCCCCTCTGGTACTTCTTTGGCCCAACAGGTGTCTTCTGGTCTAGAAAAAACCATCAAAAAATTTCACTGTGTTTGGACTCTGTTTGGTATTGATTTTCTGCGAAGTAAAAAAAAAGCAAAAACAACAACTGGCACTAGGCACTATGTCAATAGGTTAGTCCCCAAAAATGATATAAAGTTGCTATAAAATGATTGTAAAACATCCAAGAATGATAATATAATAGCATGGAACAATAAAAAATTATTGATATGTTGGAGATGTATCACAAAGGCATTTGATATGATTGAGTGGAATGTCATCATTCAAGCACTTTCACGTAAAGGTTTGCATGGCCCTTTCATAAATCTCATTCATGCTTGCATAACAACACCTACCTTCTCGGTCATCATTAATGGTCAATCATATGGGCGTTTCCAGAGTAATAGATGCGTCAGACAAGGTTGTCCTTTATCCCCTTATCGATTTGTCCTTGCTATTAATGATCTCTCAGTTGCCTTGCAGGAAGCCATGTACACTGAGCGATTAACATGAATTGCTTTAGGGACTAGATGCTCACCTATCCATTCGTTAATGTTTGCTAATGATTTGTTGATATGTGGTCAAGCTACAGTTGAAGAGGCTACTAACATGCTCCAAATCCTCAGAAGATTTTGTCACCTATCAGGCCAAATGCCAAATTGGAGCAAATCTGGCATCATCATTAGCAAGAATGTTAATGCTAGCATTAAGGAATACATTAGAAGAATTCTCCCTATCCAGGACATTTGCAAGAACTCTATTTATGTAGGGCATCCTTTAGTTCTCCCAGCGAAAGATAGATCTACTGCTTATGAATTTGTAGTTGAGAAATTGAAGGAAAAATTAACAGGGTCCAAATCTAATGAACTCTCACATGCAGCGAGATTAACTCCAATCAATTTGGTCTTTGCATCTATTCGTCTGTGTTATATGTTTAAATTCATTTTTCCAAGAAAAAAATTGCAAAGCTCACATCCATTATTGGAATTTTTTTGGTGGACAAGAATAAAAGAAGAACCCTCCAAGATAACTCTTTGTCTCAAGGCCTTGAAAGACATTTGCATCCCAAAAGCTAAAGGTGGATTGGGAATCAGGAACGTCCAAGCAATTAACAGAGGGCTTATTCTATCAGTGACTTGGAGGCTAGTAGAGAACCCACACAACACCTTGGCACAGGTATGTTCACTACAAAAAAAAAACTTCTGTGATGATACGTGTTTGTCATAGTAGGTCACGTTTTCTATCATGCATGTACATCCATGATGATTTTATGATAGAATCAAGATAGTCATACTTGTGCTTTCGTAGAAGTGTTCCATGACATTACCAAAATTATCATCACGGAAGTGTCCACTTCCATGACGATAAATCGTGCGTCATAGAAGTGCTTTCGTCAAGGGTGATCGACACGTGGCATCCACCGTAACGGGTCGCCGTTAAGCTATCGGGTTCTAGTTTGGATCTGATAACCTGTTAACAGCCCCGACCAATGGGGATTTTCCTCGTGTAAAATTATCATTGGCTATAGCAACCACGTGTCAGCACCCGAAGAGGACATATGTCAACCGCCCAATGGACAGGAGGCGCCTATGATAGTGATATGTCTCCAACGTATCTATAATTTATGAAGTATTCATGCCATGTTTACAATAATTTTATGGGGTTTTGGTATGATTTGCATGGAACTAACCTGGACTGACGCTGTTTTCAGCAGAACTACCATGGTGTTGTTTTTAGTGCAGAAATGAAAGTTCTCCAAATGAGCTGAAACTTTTTGTGGATTTTTTATGGACCATAAGAGAACCATTGGGCTAGAGCAACACATGGGGGGTGGCTCGAGGGGGGCACAACCCACCAGGGCGCGCCTGGGCCCCCAGGCGCGCCCCAGTGGGTTGTGCCCACCTCGGTGGCCTCCCATACCCCTTCTTCACCCAATAAATTCCCAAATATTTATAAAACCCTCGAGGAGACCCTAGATTGGAAGTTCCGCCGCCGCAAGCCTCTGTAGCCACCGAAAACCTATCGGGACTCTGTTCCGGCACCCTACCGGAGGGGGGAATCATCTCCGGTGGCCATCTTCATCATCCCGGTGGCCAGCACAATGAGGAGGGAGTAGTCCATCCTCGAGGCTGAGGGTTTGTACCAGTAACTATGTGTTTTATCTCTCTCTGTCTCTCTTGATCTTGAGATGCCACGATCTTGATGTATCATGGGCTTTGTTAACATAGATGGATCATATGATGTTTCTCCCCTCTCTACACTTGTTGTGATGAATTGAGTCTTTACCCTTTGAAGTTTTGTCTTGTCGGATTGAATGTTCAGATCTGAGAACACATGATATATGTCTTGCATATGAATACCCGTGGTGACAATGGGGTATTATTTTGATTCAGTTGATATATGTTATGGCACTCAACTTGCGGATTCCCGAGGTGACTTTGGGGTAATCTATGCATAGGGGGTGATGCACGTTTTATTATATTTTCTTCGATAGAAACTTTGGGGTATCCTTTTAGTTCTTTGTGTGGATTTAGTATTATGAATCTGAAATTCTTTGATACATATGATATAATTAACTCATGGGTACTTGCGGTGACATTGGGGTATCTAGGTGACATTATAGTTGGTTGATATGCATCACATTGTGCTATTTTAGTATGAACTCTTGATTAGATTGATCAGAAAGAATAGTTTGCTGTTATTTTAGTACAAACTCTAGGATTGATTGATCGAAAAGAATAGCTTTGAGGTGGTTTCATACCCTACAAACAATTTCTATCTTTTGTTCTCCGCTAATGGGAACTTGGGAGTGATTCTTTATTGCACTCTGAGGGATAATCATATGATCCAACTATGTTAGCATTGTTGAGAGATTGCACTACTGAAAGTATGCACCCTAGGCCTCATTTTCCATTATTGCAATACCGTTTGTGCTCCGTTTTACTATTTACTACCTTGCTGTTTTTTATTGTTTGCACTACAAAAACTCACATCTACTATCCATACTACACTTTTATCACCATCTCTTCGCCGAACTAGTGCACCTATACAATTTGCCATTGTATTGGGTGTGTTGGGTACGCAAGAGATTTCTTGTATTTGATTGCAGGGTTGCTTGAAAGAGACTATATTCATCCTACACCTCCCACGGACTGATAAACCTTAGGTCATCCACTTGAGGGAAAATTGCTACTGTCCTACAAAACTCTGCGCTTGGAGGCCCAACACGAGTCTACAAGAATAAAGTTGCATAGTAGACATCAGATACGTCGACACGTGGCGAGGCCCAACAACGGCCCATTTAGGTTAAAAAGGCTGGCCTAGTAAAAATTAGCGGGTTGGCTCATTAACGGCCTGCTTGCAGACGGCCCATTCGTAGTTAAGGCCCATACGACTATTGTCAAATCGGCCCGTCAACGGCATGTTCTAAACTTTCATCATCGTGGACCACGGTCACTTTTGGCCTGTTAACTATTCACCAAGTATTTGGGCCGAATTACGGCTCGGTGTGTTTCCGACTTGTTAAAGGACCTGCTTCATTTGGGCCCATTTTTTGGCCCTTGAAACTTTCGGCCCATAAACGACCATGAATGATTTGGGTCATATTTGGTCATGACTGACATTTGGCCTGTTAGAGGCCCACTATAGATTTGGCCCACTTCCAGCTTGTTGTGATTTTCGGCCTGTTAACGTTGGACGAAATCCATGGGCCATATGTGGCCCAACATCACATCTGGCCTATTAACGGCCCATATGAAACTAATACTAATCAAGCCCGAATGAACTTCCGTCCTGTTAAAGGCCCGTGTAGTAGGTCGGCGCATTTACGGCCCGTCTGAATTTTGGCCTGTGAATGATCCGCATTGTAAATGGGCCACCACGAGCTGAGATACATTTCGGCCTGCTAAAGAC
The DNA here is from genome assembly GCF_018294505.1 of Triticum aestivum. Lineage (NCBI taxonomy): Eukaryota > Viridiplantae > Streptophyta > Magnoliopsida > Poales > Poaceae > Triticum > Triticum aestivum. The sequence goes on from NC_057795.1 coordinate 113,490,494, forward strand.
CAGTGGGTTATTTTGCACAATCAGGGCCCAGTCACACTTTCGGCCTATTAAAGGCCCATGTTATTTATGGGATTGAGATATTTACACATGTCAATGGCCTATTGTTATTGAGGGCCCAAATTAAGTTTAGGCCTGTTAAAGGCCCACTAGGTGCACAGGCCTACCAAAACTATGAAAGCTTATGCTGATTTAGGCCCAGATATTTTTAGTGAGCTACATGCAAATTACGGTCCATAATCATTTTTAGCCCAATTGGAATGGGCCTAAATGTTGGCATGTTGGGCTCCTACGAAGCTTTCAGACGAATACATTACTAAGGTAAACTTACACTATACAAAAATAGCGCCATGATTTCTACAGCCTTTGGCAGCATGATAAATTCTATATCACAACAAAAGAAACTCCAGCCATAAACAAAAGGCCTGTTGGCAGAAAGTTTACAATCCTTGCAGATAAAAGCACCATCAAATGTATAGAAGCACAGATCACTTAACCTAAGTGCTAATGTTTCAGGCTATAGAATCTGATGGAGCAGCATGATCATCCCCCTTTTTCCGCCATTGCTCTTGAACAACGAAGCAAATGTCTGATAGTCTGGTTTCAAAACCATTCATATCTTGACGACATTTGTCAACCACTATTCTTGTTTCTAAAACGACGTCCATTAGGGATTGGAATTGTGTCTGGAGCACAGATATATCACTCTGTCTGGCCGGAAGATTTTGTTCAATAGGCGATTTGGTTGAGGTTACCTTGAAAACCAACCCAGAAATACGCAGGAAGGTGCATTTTGCACTGTTAGTGGAGAGATACTGACGCACTGCATCAAGAGGTGACATTATGCTTGTGGTAGCCTCGTCACCTTCACTACAAAAAAATACACTTCCGTGATGATATGTGTTTGTTAGAGTAGGTCACGTTTTCTGTCATGCATGTACATCCATGACGATTTTATGATAGAATCAAGATAGTCATACCTGTACTGTCGTAGAAGTGTTCCATGACATTACCAAAATTATCATTATGGAAGTGTCCACTTCCATGAAAATAAATCGCGTCACACAAGTGCTTTCGTCAAGGGTGACCGACACATGGCATCCACCATAACGGAACACTGTTAAGCTATCGGGTCTGGTTTTGGATCCGATAACCCGTTAACAGCCTCGACCAATGGGGATTTTCCACGTGTAAAATCATCATTGGCTGGAGGAAACACGTGTCGGCTCATTGTTGGGACAGATGTCATCCACGGTTTTGTAGGTTTGGGTTTGGGATTTCCTCACTTGATGATTTTCGCTCAAAGTCCTTGGAGGATGGGTTGCTCTCAAATGACAAGTGTCAGTTTCTCTCGGAGCAGCCAACCAACTAGTGGTTGTAGGGGGCGGCTATTTATAGCCTAGGGTGCAATCCGACATGATAAGACATAAATGCCCTTGTCTGATATGACTGTTAGGTGGGTAGATATTTTGGGACAGCTGGCGCGTAGCACAACAACGGTCGGAATATTGGGGTTTGAATTCCTCAGGGCTATCATGTTCCTCACTTGGTAGGCAATCCGCACTGGCGAATTCCTAACTCCTCAGTCAGAACAAATTCCTCAGAGACCAGAAGAACTTCGTCCCTGTCACTGAAGAATATGACTGAACTGTGCGAGATTTCCAATGGCTTCACTCGAAAGGGATTGGTAGGTGTAGGATTTTGAGTTGAGCATCACATGGAAATTTTTCCTTAGTATTTCCTCGAGCCCCTTTAACAGTACGGTGTTTCCTATGACTCAAGAAAGAGAAAATGAAACAGTAAAAACAAAAGTCTTCACGCTTCATGTTCCTCGAATGATTACCAAGTCTTCAAGGTCACACCAATTTCTTCACTTTCAAAGTCTTCAGAAAGTCTTCAGAAATCCGAAGTCTACAATTGAAGAACTTCATTTTTAGGGGTCGACTTTCTCTATAAATATCAAACTGCTGATAGACTTATAGACATGTGTACACTCACAAACGCATCAGTCCCTTAACCTATAAGTCTTCAATACACCAAAATCACTAAGGGGCACTAGATGCACTTAAAATCTCCCCCTTTTTTGTGATTGATGACAATATAGGTTAATTTTTCAACGGGGATAAACATGTGAAGTGTAAATACTGATATTGAGGAATTTGATTGCAAGATATAGAAGAACTCCCCTTGAAGATGTGCAGCGTGAGGAATTTGCTTTTGAAGCAATGCACACTTGAAGAGTATAATCATGGAGATCTCCCCCTATATCTTGTAATTCATACACGCATTTGACATATAATATGAGGAATTTGAAATGCATGATGAAATATGGTGACTGATGTAATTCAACATGCGTGCATTAACATAAATGAGGAATAAACATGCAGAAGAACACAACAAAAGTATCAAGCCACCATACAGTTTAAGATTACAACTCGATCCAGCAAAGTCATCAGAAGAGCGAGAGTTGTAACTTAGCAAAAAACACCCATATATATAGACCCGCTTGAAGACTAACTCAAATTTCTCCCCCTTTGTCATCAAATGACCAAAAGGGTTGAAACTGAGGGCTAACGCCCCTGAAGAATATCATGATGATGGAGGACCGCCAGCGTTGTCAGGGTCTTGAGTTGTTGTAGGGCCTCCTGCATTGTCGTCCAAGTCTTCAGTCTCGTCCGTGGCGCGTGATGAAGAATATGAGCTGGCGACCAAGGAAGGAACCTTGACCTTCTTGAATTTCTTCGGTGGAGGTGCAGACCAGTCAAAGTCTTCCTTGAAGCCCATTTGCTTCAGATCTTCTTCACCATATAGATGTGATAGAATAGCCCAGGTACGATCAAATACTTCATGGAGGTAGTAGTGGTTTTTCTTCACTGCATTATGTGTAGAAGTCATGTTGTGAAGAATAGAGCTAAAATGACGCTTAACCCATTTGTGATTTTGATCGACCTTCTGGTGAAGACTTATAAGCAGTTCACGGTCAGTCATCACATGAGGAGCAGTAGCTTGAGGACTTGACTTGGGAGCATTGGCAGCAGAATCATGTGTGGCAGAGTCATCATTGGTGGAGTAGGATGCAGCTTTGCGAAACTGACCATCCAATGGATGAGTGCCTTCATCGATCATAGCTGGTGACTTGCCCTGCTCATCAGATGAGGAAATTGTCCGCTTGAGGACTTCAATTGGGGGCAAGTAGCTGAGGTGATTCTATAAATCAGCCTTGTAGTTGAGTGAAGACCTTGTCTCGAGGAATCTCATGATCCACGACGCGTAAGGCTTCGTCAGAATGCAATATTCTTCATCATCCACGGCGAGTGCTCATAAAGAAATCATGGTAATTGATAGGGATACCATGCATGATGTTGAAGAGCATATTCTTCGTCATCCCCACAATTTCTTCATCAGATGAGTCATGACCTTTGATTGGACTGATAGTCTTTGTCAGAATGCGATATATAGTCCTTGGCACATAGAGCAATTCCTTCATGAGGAATTTGGTCCTTTGGGCTTGTCCAGGCTTCAACGGCTTCATGAGCACTTGCATATAGTGATCAGTAAGTTTAGGTTTGTCATACAGACAGCAAGCACCTTCTGGTGGAGGACTGATTGGCAAGGCACGAAGCAATTCAGAGGCTGGTGCCTTGTAGTGAGTGTTTTCAGTCATCCAGTCCAACACCCATGAGTTGACATCGGCAGCATTGCCTGTGATATGCAAAGTTGCATAGAACTGAAGAATAAGCTCTTCATTCCAATCAACTATGTCAGTGCAGAAATTTAGCATGCCTGCATCGTGAAGCATACTGAGAACCGGTGTGAAACAAGGCATAGATTCCATGTCCACGTGAGGAATGTGCTCATGATCGAAGACTTTGTCCTTGTCAAAGAGGACTGAGGAATAGAAGTTTGCCTGGCTGGCAGTCCAGAAACGCTTCCTTCTAAGACGAGCATTGTCATATGGGTTGAATTCAGTGAAGAATACGTGCTCGCTGAAGAAATCATCAGCCTTGAATTTTGGCTTCTTGGAGAAGGGATTCTTTGGCTTGGGCTGAGGAGTGTCTATGATTTGCAATATCACCTCAGGAATCGCAATCTGAGGTTCCTCATGCTGAGGAATTTCAGTTTCTTCTGCATCTGCAGCCTGAGTCATCACTTCTTCATTCACAGTTTCTTTAGCACTAGTGGCTGGAATGTCTTCATGAACAGACGGGGTTGCACGAGGTTCATCAGATCCCACTTGTACTTCAGTAGTGGCTGGGGACTGAGGAACAGCTTGGAGAGGAGTGAACATTGGTGAGTTTGGATGTTGACTTTCCCAAAAGTCATCATTTAGCACTGGTGTGGTACATCCGATGTCCACATCCTCATATTCAATTTCTTCAACACTTGCCTCTTCAGCAGTAAACTGAGGCATAGGTGGGGAAATGACAGGGGGTGAAGGGATCTCATCCACTTCAATTTCTTCGTCCAATTGCTCTGTTGAAGCAGCAGATGGAGTTTCTTCATTAGATTCCTCGGGAATCTCATATTCTTCACCAAAAGGAACAAGGTCCTTTGATGGCATTGATGATACGAGAACGACATCAATTGGATTGTCAATTGAACTGATTAGAGTCTTCATCTTCTTCGGAGCCGAATAATTTGATGAAGCTGATGTCTTCCTTTTCTTCATTGCTGCATGCTCTGCAGCCTTGGTCTTCTTCACATCAGATGCAGCTGGAAGGATCGGAGTTGGTGTAGGCCCAGGAGGTGCATTTTCTTCAGGCGCAACTGTTGTAGTTGCCCTGATTTGTTCACTTTCTTCAGGCGCAACACTAGTGGATGCCCTGGCAATATCATCAGCGGTTGGAATGGAGTCATCAGCCCTGGTACTCTCATTTTCTTCAGCAGCCATACTGACATCAGTGGTGCTGGCATGTTCTTCAGTGGGCTGAGCAGATTCTTCAGCCTGAGGAATTTCAACATGCACCGGTGCAGAGGCAGTTGAAGAGAAAGTCTTCGTCAAATTGACGAATCGAACCTTTGCTCCCTTCCAATCGGCATGGTACCGATTGAAATCATCACTCAGTTGCTTGATTTCAGCTTGTATAGCAATGAGTTGTTCGGGGGTAAGAGTGAGGACATTGTCCTTGAGGTAGCGCTGTTTCTTGTATTATTCTTTCTTCAGCCTTCGTCCTTCTTCATATTTCCACTTTTCTTTCTCAATGAAGTGAGTGAGAACATGACTTTGACCAGGAGTGAGGTTCATCTCCGGCAAAGGTGTAGCGGTGTCCTTGTGCCATAAGTCAATGAAATCGAGGATCAACTTGGGATCCAGAAGTAGTGTCCCATTGCTGCCTTTGGCTCTAGCGGCCCTGGCTTGCCCGTCTCTGATGATTTCGGCAAGTTCTTCATCATCCGTCTCATCATCATCAGAGGGCACTTGGAAAGCGACTTGCTTCTTGTGAGGACTTGGTCGAATACCTCGTCCAGCAGTGGCCTTTTTCTTCAGCAGTGAGGGACCAGCTGAGGAAGGTTGAGCAGCCGAGGAGCTTGCAGATGCTCTTGAGGCAATAGAGAAGCCTTGAGTCCTTTGACACGTGGCAAGATGCATAGGTGCCGAAGATTTTATCAGAGCAGCCGGAGACTTTGTCGGAGGAGGAGGAGTAGTCTGAGGAATTGGCCGTGAGGGCTTTGAAGATGCTGGCCGTGAGGGCATTGCCGAGGAGCTTGGCCGTGAGGGCATTGAAGGAGAAGCACTGGACTTGTGGGTAGGCTTCTTTGGCATAGCCTTCCTGGGCTTACTACCAGATGCCTCAGCAGCGTTAGCAGCAGCAGCAGGATCTTCATTGAATTTCCTCACTGCTTCTTTTGCTTGCTTGGCTAGTTTCGCCAGGTGCCTAGCCCATTCAGTAGCATAGTCCTCACCACGCTTGAGGCTGGTGGGATCCGCCAGTTGGCCAGGTCTCAATGGAGGTCTTGAGCATGGAGGGTTGAGCGCGAATTTCTTCATGTGCTTGGGAGTAACATACCTGTACTCCCTCCACTCTCGTGCCCATCTCCTCTCAATACGTTGGATGCACACTTTGCGCTGATTCTTGTCCTCCTTGCCAAACTTGGCCTCATCAGGAGTGCGGTATCCAGCATAAATATCCTCAGGGATTTCGAATGCTGTGTTGACCTCAGGTCTTTTTCCTCCCTTTTGTTGCTTCTTGTCAGCCATTTTCTTCAGCTGAGGAATATGAACAACTGAAGTTTCTGAAGATGTATGCAACTTTTCTTCGAGGAGCACTGCAAATGAGTTAAGTTGATGAGAACCTAGTGATTCAGCAGCGGACATTTGTACCTATGAACAGAGTATAGTTGCGAGGAATTTGGAGAGGTCATATGCGTTCTCAGAAGGTTTTCAAAAATAATAGGTTTGAGGAATTTGACCGATGAGTCTTGAAAATTTTTGCTAAGCGTTCTTTATCTCAGGTTCCAGAGTTGAACAGATTTGAAAATCCACACAATTGAGGAATCTTGAAGAAAATCATTGCTTAGAGAAACGAATCAAGAACAGATAACATGTGAGGTGTTTTAGTGTGTGAAGATTTGAAGAATAAACACCTTTGAAGATTTTTAGGAAAACACATGAATCAAAGCAGGCAATAAAAGTAACTTTTAATTACCCGAAGTGAAGAACACGACGAACTGGGAAGTGTTGAGATGAAGTTCGTCCGTTCAGATCTTCCACGCCCTAACTCGGCAGAGGAAGATGGCTACGGCGGCGGAAGAGTGAAGAAATCCACAACCGGCGCGAGTACGACGGCGATGAGGTCGAGGCAGTGAAGCTCTTCCTCACTGGCAACGTTGAAGTAGCGGCGGCGCTAGGGTTTGGGAAGCTCGATCGGGAGAGAGAGGTCGAGCAGAGTAAAAGTGAAGTGAGGAGAAGGCAGGGGTATTTATAGCGGTAGTGAAGAACTGTGCACCCGAGGATTTTGGACCCACGTACTGTGAGGTGGCGATCATGTAGGATCATGGGTGAATAGATAAGTATTTGTCGTGAGAAGCGGAACGGTTTGAGCGGTAAAGCCGAAAATGTAGATAAGATAAGTTTTAAGTTACTGTCGCAATTTCTTCATCTGTCAAGGACACAGTGACGATTTTGAACGAGCTTCAAATCAGAACGCATATGAAGAATTTGTGAAAAGATTAGATTGAGTTTAGCATAGAGGGGAAGGGTCCGATCACATTCACTTAGTGGAAAAGTCAACTTGAAGAATTGGCAATAAGTGAATGCTGTAGAGGACATAAAATCATATATATATATATATATATATATATATATATTCAAATGAAGACAAACGACGGAAATAGTGAAGACATTGCAAGTTGAAGAATTTGAAAAACTGAGGAATTTCAACACTGAGGAAAAACTCAAATTGAAGATTTTCAACTTTTTGTGGTGGCTTAACCCACCGTATAAGAAAGTTGGATTCATACACCGCGTACAATTGTCGTAGGGCTCTAAGAGTCAATTTCTTCATTAATTTCTTCACACTTAGAGGGTTAGTCTTCATTGATTGAAGAAAAATGTTACTTCGTGTGTTGCGCATCTAAGTGATCAAGTCAGCATAAGTGTTAGGATGAGTGTCCATTTTAGAGAACATTTGAAGATTCTAGGATATTTAGCTCACACCGCAACTTGCTAAATCTCTTCTCATCCAAGGGCTTAGTGAAAATATCGGCCAGCTGATCTTCAGTTCTTGCATGGCAGATGGAGATATCGCCCTTCAACACATGATCACGAAGAAAATGATGACGAATCTGGATGTGCTTTGTCTTCGAGTGCTGAACTGGGTTGCGAGAAATCTTGATAGCGCTCTCATTGTTGCACTAGAGAGGCACATTCTTCACGTTGATGCCATAGTCCTTGAGAGTTTGCTTCATCCATAATAATTGAGCACAGCACGATCCAGCAGCAATGTACTCAGCTTCTGCAGTGGAGAGATATACGCAGTTCTGTTTCTTCAAGGACCAACAGACCAAAGATCGTCCGACGAAATGACATGTGCCTGATGTTGACTTGCGGTCCACGCGATCACCACCATAGTCAGAGTCTGAATATCCAATGAGATCAAATGAAGAGCCCTTGGGATACCATAATCCAAGTGTTGGTGTGTGAGCTAGATATCGAAGAATATGCTTCACAGCCTTATGGTGTGATTCCTTCGGTGTAGCTTGAAATCGGGCACACATGCAGACACTAAGCATAATATCTAGCCTAGATGCACATAGGTACAATAAAGAGCCAATCATGGAGCGGTATACCTTTTGATCGAAGTCTTGACCATTTTCATCAGTGCATAGATGGCCATTTGTGGGCATTGGAATTTTGACCCCTTTGCAATCTTGCATGCCGAATTTCCTCAATACATCTTTGAGGTATTTCTCCTGCGATATGAATATACCATTGCGCTGTTGACGAATTTGAATCCCTAGAAAGAATTTCAACTCTCCCATCATAGACATTTGATATTCTTCACTCATCATAATGTGGGTATTAAAGTGGTTGGCATGCCATAAATCACAAACATGCCATCGATGGAAACATGATGGCATGATATAATTCATGGATAGAATGACATAATTTAAAATATGATGACTATGTAGACAGGATGAGATGATATAACTATATTATGTCTTTAGAAAATGGGTTGGCATGCCATAATTTAGATACATGATGTCTATGTAAACATCATGGCATGATATAATTAAAATATATGATTTATATACTAAGGAAGTGAGCAGAGGGCAATCGCATATATGATGTGTAAACTAAGGAGACGACACTCAATATTGTCTATATGATGTAAAAACTAAGCATTGCAATACAACACATGCATGATATGAGTAATATAACCCTGCCAAGTTTGAGCATACAACTCAGGGGGATAATAGGACTGGTCATCTGCCTCTGAATCCTCCTCTAAAGAGCTATCTGTAACCAGCAAGATATCTGCTTCAGAAGGTAGCATTGCCTTCTTTGAAGACCTTGTTTTCACTCCAGATTTCTCCATCACCAATTAAAATGGCTGATGCACAGGAAGAGCAGTTGAATATACAAACATTGTCGACAAAAGTAATGAGAAATACAAAAAAGGACGGCATGATATAATTCACATATATGGCACTTGGCTAAACATCATGGCATTGCATAATTCACATATATAATGCCTTGCAACAAGATAACATTGCATAATTCACATATATAATGTCTTGCAACAAGATGGCATTGCATAATTCACATATATGGTAAGTAGACACTAAATAGGTGGCATTCACACAAAGCATGTCTAAACTAAGCAAATGACATAGCAATGCAAGATACCATACGCACGATATAAGCAACATAACCCTGCCAAGTTAGAGCATGCACCTCGGGGGGGGGGGGGATCGGACTGGTCATATGTCTCTGAGTCCTCCTCTGAGGAGCTATCTATAACCAGCAAGACATGCACTTCGTCAGATAGCATTGTCTGCTCTGAAGACCTTATTTCCACTCCAGATTTTTCCATGACTGTGCCGAATGGCTGATGCACAGGAAGAGTAATTGAATGTACTAAAATTGTTGACAAATTTAACACGTAATAAAAAAATGATGGCATGATATAATTCACATATAAGATGACTGGCTAACCAGAGTGGCATTGCAAAATTCACATATATGATGCCTGGCTAAACAAGATGGCATTGTGTGATTCACATATTCGATAAATAAACTAAACAGATGGCATTGACACAAAGCATGTCTAAACTAAGCAGATGACATCTTTGATGTATACAATAAGCAATGCAAGGCACCATATGCATGATATTACCAACATCGGCATGCAAAGTTAGAGCGAAGACCTTATGGGGTAAATAGGAGTGGTCTTTTCTTTCTAAATCCCGCTCAGAACAGTTATCTTCCTCTTGATTAGGATCCGAAATGGGTGGGTGGGGGGGGCTGCCTTTGCACCCACCATGGAGCGATGTCTGCATGAAATTTTATTGCCATGCAAGGCTCGTCTCTTTTGCTCTACATGATCAGTTCCATTGTGTATAATAACTGGCATGCATAGGAATAAAACATAGTGAGATTATGTAAGGAGTGCATGCACAAATCCAGAGTGATGGTAGCAAACTATGGATAGACCCAAAACCAATTATAGCAGGCAGATAATAGCTTTAGTTAAAAAATACAGATAATGGCTCCTTTAATGTTTGTTTTCACCCAACATGAAACTCATAGTAGACACCCGAGATTAACTAGATAGTAGACAGATAGTACTGATTTCTGCCCCAATATGTACCCCACAACCATTTAAAAACTCAAGTTTCAGCATTAGTTTGGACCTGACTTGGAGTCTAATAGGTGAACACGACGATAATGTAGCATGTCATCATATTAAGCGATGCATAACGTAAGCAGACACAGAAGAGTGCAACCTCTCTTGCGGACTCGTGTTGTCCTCAAGGTCATCTGCTCATATTATGATGGTAATGCAGTTGTCATGGCTGCCAGTGGCGGGGAAGAAGATCTGAGGCGGTGAAAGACAGTCTGGAGAGCGGATCCTTTCTGTGGTGAACCCTTCTGTCATTGGAGCAACTGAGCTGGGGTGGAATACAGCGCCGCAGGAGCAGGACAAACCACACAAGGTTTTCTTTGACACATATCTGTAACAGAAGTAATTGTGTAAGGGCTTGTTTGAATTTGAGGATTCTGACAATGCAGGGATATGAAATAGACATGAATATGATAGGAATGCAAGTGCAAAACAGAACTTAAAAACACAGGATTTCTGCCAATCTGGGTGTTTGATTCACAAGAATTGGAAGATCACACGATGCAAAGAAGCATGGTGAGATTAAGTCAAACCACAAGAAAATGTATGGTTATAATGCTATTATGCTACTATCTCTTAGTCTTGTGCTTCATGAATAGGAATATGAAAAGGAGGACAAGTGGAAATTAGAATTCCTACGGTTTTTCTTTCAAGGAGACACTAAAGTAACAATTCCTACAGTTTTCCTTTGCTCCATTCCTTTGCACCAAATTCATGAAAAGTAGTACCATAGGAAACTTTCCAATTCCTATGTTTTTCATTCACTTTTCCTTTCAAGCACTGGCGATTCTAGTAGGTAGGCTTGAGCAAGTAAAAGCCTACACTAACAACATGTTTTTGTGCTACTTCTATTACTTTGGACCCAGGCCACTGCCCTACTAGCTCAACCCCCAGGCCCATCGACAAATGCATGGCTCAAACACACAAAGATAAATAATGATGGCGTTCAAGAGAGTCCATCACAGATAGCTAAGTTGCTTGGTACCTCACTGCTTCTCATATAGTAGGATAAAATAATCATATTTCACGTTACTACGTGTGCTCAGTGGACAATATATATAACATGTAGAGTAAAAATGAGATGCAACAAGTGTACAACCTCTTTGGCGAAGCCATGTTAATCTCAGCGTGATTGGGTTGGCCGGTGAGGATGCTCCGGCTGACTTGGCTGTCGGAGGAGGGGAAGAAGATCTTAGGCATCTGGAGATGGAGCCTGAGGTACTACTCCACTATGATGGAGGGTTTCGTCGTTGGAGCAGCTCCGGTGAGTTGTACGACGCCGAGGCTGAAGCAGGACAAGAGAGACAATGTTAACCTGAGTGGAATTCTAATAGCATCTCCAATAGATGACGTAAAATACATAACCACAAAGTGCTAGATGTAAAATACATCAGCCACTCATCTCTGAACTTAACTATTGAAACTGAATTTAATTGTCGAAACTGAACTTAACTATCGAAACTAAATTTTGCTGTCGAAACTGAATTTTACTGTCGAAACTGAATGCACTAGAGGTGAGGCTACACGTCAGTCGACTGACTTTTTCATCTCTGGTCAGTCAATTTGCAGCCTTTAGATACGAAATCAAGGGCCTGCAGTTCATCTTCAACCTCCACCCCCCTGAGCCTCCAGCCACCACCGGCCAAACAGCCGCCCCTGCCGCCCGTGGCAGGCAGTGCGTCGCCCCACCCGCCCCGAAAATACTCCCCACCGCCGGTCCATCGCTGCCCCGACTATCCCTCTAGCCCCCCTCCCCCCCGTGCCGAGCTTTTTCTCCGGCGATCCCCACGCCACCGCCCCACCACCGCCAGCGACCATCGCCCCCACCCTAAACCCTAAGATAGATAGTAGGGTACCTCTCCTGCAAGCCCCACTCCCTGCTGCGGCTGGTTCTTCCTTAACTCCGACGAGACCCCACATCCCCTGAAAATCGACTGACCCAAAAGTCGATTCACTCGACTGAAGTATAGCTAAATTGTAGCAGCATCACACGCAAGAGCAAGAGCGAGAGCAGCATCGCGAGCAAGAGCAATAGCAAGAGCAGACCAGGTAGGGGACCGAGAGCAAGAGCAGAGCAGCAGAGCGAGCGAGAGCTAAAGCATCAACAGCTCCTATTGATATGGACATCGCCATCGAGGGAGCGACGCCATGGAGGAAGTGGCTGGCGACGCCGCCATGGATGGAGCCGTGCTGTGTTGGCTCGGGACCGAGCGTCGGCAGCACCATGAGATCGAATCAAGAAGAACATGCGGCGATTAATGTACAACATCTTTGGTGGCGCCGATTAGGCCGCAGCTTCATCCGAGGAAATGGTGATGATGCTGCTCTTCCGGTGGTGCAGGTGAAGATGGCGGTGTGGTAATGGAGGTGACATGAAAGACGAGGGGAACATCGGGGCAGCTCCTTGGAGGTGGAGGACAGGGTGGCTGAACTGGCGGGATGATGAGATCGACAGATGATCCACATCCGGTACAGTGGATGAGGGACATTGAGGTGTTGCTGTGGACGATGTCGTCGGGGAAGAGGCTCCAGCTGGGTGACGGACGGAGGAGGATGTGGGGCTTCACGGGTTTTCGCAGCCTCGGTGTACCAATGGATGGGTGGATGGGATGGGAGTGGGGAACCATGGCTTGTCCGAAATGTGGGGTAAGTTACGAAAGTACCCCCACCGATTTGAGGCGTTGTAATTTTGGAATAGAAAGGCGCGGGTTGAGATGGAGGGAGCTGTCAGAGCACAACGAGACAAAGATATATCTTAAATATTTCGGGGTAACAAGGCGCGGGTTGAAGAGGCGGGAGTTTCGCAGCACGATAGACAGAGACGCTAGCTTCAAATTTCAGCATAACAAGGCGCGGCATGAAATTTCGGGAGAAAAAGCTTAACGTGTACCCAAAAAAAGACAATTCACACCTCAACATGCACAACTCACACACAAACACCATTTAGACTAGTAAGGTACACATGCATTGCACGCATGAGATTTGGCAACCAATTTATGAATAAATACCACATTATAGCATGTCAGCTTTGAGTCATATATGCATGATGTAGATGTTCGTTTAATTCTTATAGTTCATTTCATTCAAAATCATCTAGTTTTTATAAGAAAGCTAATCTATTTTAAGATTCATGGAATTGTGCATTGTAAGACATAAAGTAAATACAAATAATGCCAAATCATGTAGAAAAACATTTGGGCAATTCTGACACGGAAAGATTCTAGAACAAAGAAGAAGTGCTTGTGTTTTGAGGTTTGTGCATTATGCTTAAGTTCAACCATGGAGTCTTGTAGATTGTACATGTGGCGAAATCTGGTGGAATCTAGACGATATCCAACGACTAGTAATGCTCAAATTTGCCATCGCTGCACCATTGAATTGGCCTCATCCAATGACCATCTTTCAAAGTTAGAGTTACCTGCACACAATATAAAAAATATAAAATATAATATATATATATATATATATAGGGGTATAGATATAGATATGTGATGCGAAAGCCACCCATCATCTCCAATTAGAATAGTGTGTCCATGCACGGATGCAATGTGGCCAAACGATGTCTGCCATCGGTATCTCAAATTCAAATCAGTCTGACCTTGTTCAATGTGTACACATTACAACACGCTACACATTACAACATGCTAGTTTCCAAACCACGCCGCACAGATCACCGTTATATTCATGCATGCATGGGTTTCAAACATCATGATCTCTTATTCAAATATTTGAATTCAACTTTACATTGATTATGACCTCACCTAGTCTTTTACACCCACACAGTCGTCTTCTCTTTATAATTGTACCACTAACTTTCTCTCGTGCATGCATGCACACACACTACCAGTCGGCATTATCCATCGCACACATGCAATATTTTTCTTCAGGTCGGTCTTCCATGAAGTCACACACACACATCCCCCTCTCCATCATATCGGCCATTCTTTATCTCTCACACGTGCATGCGCAACGATCGATGTTCCTCTATGTGCGTGTGTATATATATCTAGGTCTTTCATAGTTTTCCACACAAACCGATCAATCTATATATCTAGTGAGGTCTCACCCTCTTTCCCACATCCACATCGATCAATCTATACCTCTCTCTATATAGGATTACGGGGTTGTTTGGTTTGAGACTAAGTTTGTCAAAGCTTGCCACACCTAAGGTTAGGAAAATTTGACCAACTTAGGTGTGTTTTTGGTTCAAGCCACATCTTAGGCAAGACACACTATGGTCCCACATCACATACACACAACAAGTGTGGCAAGATTCCCTTAGGCTTGCCAACTTGTGGCTCTCATTTTGAAGAACTAACCTTAGGCAAGTTTGGCAACATTGTATGGCAAAGTGTGGCACTCCTAGGCCTAGAACCAAACAACCCCTACATATATAGCTAATACACCCACATTAATTATATATCCAATGCCCCCTCTCATCATCCATGCCTTCCGCTTCATCTCTCAGACGTGTGCACAATGGCGAAGACGTGTGCACAAGGTCCCTGCCCCCCCTATAACATCACTACATATCGAGGCTAATATGAATGTGATCATTAGACAATTGCTGGTAAAAATGGTTTAAGTTCATGAATTGGCCCTCCTTGTAAAGGATTAGCAATGCTTGCCCCCCTATCTCATTTATTTTTCATGGCTCCGCCACTGCGCGCAACAACGCATGTTCTCGCCCCTCTCTCTAAATATTGATCTCGCACTTGTGCACTCCTTCATAGTCT